>NW_017100242.1:4762334-4777374 GCF_001263275.1 Habropoda laboriosa
TACACGCTGTACCTTTTTATCTTGATGTTTAGACACGATTTCAACGACCTGTAATACAAGGTCGTTTAACGTTACATAAACGAGTTAAACCAACGAGTCTTATGTCATAAGATGCGCCCGATGTCTGTTTGCATTAGCGCAACCGCTGCAATCGTCGAACTATTGAAACCCGTACACTTCTTATCACTTCCGGATTGATTCTAGCACATACTTCAATCACTCTTTGCTTCGTATCTTCTGGTGTTATCACCTTTGCCTGGTACACAATATTTTTTTATGTCCCTTAAAGATAGAAATCAACGGTGCTTCGCACATTATGCACATACACAGTACGAGCTATACACTCAATAGGGGATCTTCTTCGCAGGCCGTGTGATTCACCTGTAACTTTTGTAAAATAAACTTTCCTGGTATCTCTGCAAATAAGAGAGACACTCCCCAGGTGGTTAAAGTTATTACCCCACCGTGTATAAGTGGTATACGAATTTAAGACTGCGATCATTCACCGTACCATGATAATGGTATGTCCATAATTATTGGTTAATTTTAGTATTCGCAACTTTTCGTTATCTTTGCATAGTTAATTTCTTAACTTGACATTTTGTTATCATTATTGATAGTATACGTTTCGGTTAATTATCGGTTTGGTGCTGTAGTCAGCAGTGCTGTTTATTCGAGGGGCCAGTTTTCTCAGACTCTCATGAATTTATAAAATCGTTCTTAGGATCGGTGGCGTGCTCGTGTAGGTCCAACGTGAACGTAAAACGGTGCAACACACGATGAAATTTGTAACAATCGTTGATAATCAGGCTGAACAATTTTTTATATATAAAATGATATAAATAGGTGTATTTCGATATTGGCGTAAACGTGTTGCGATGTAAAATTCAAATTCGAAAGATCGTAATTGTTTTCTGCGGGAAATTTTTCAATTCACATCGCGATTTCTGCATTAGTTAGAATTGTTGACGAGTTCAATTCGCGATTGGAGATCTCGAACGAAGGTTCCTCAGGGCAATACCCCTTCGTTATCAGAGATCGCAAAACGTTGAATCGCGTGACGGTAACAATTGCGGAGGCAGTTGTGAAACGGCGAACGTAGAATTAAAGTTGATGGAAGGGAACGAACGCTTTCGTTATTTTTTGTATACTTAACAACAGGAATGCGTAAAGAAGCAACGAGAGTCGACCCAGACAGATTCGTCCCTTTTGTTCATATTTTGCTCTCGGCCGGAGAACGATCTCGAAGAAATCGAAGATTCGGCAAATTCCCAACATAGTTGAACAACACGAAATAATACGAACAACGTCGATCAATACGAACTAGAATGCTTTGTTATTCCTTTCAAGTCGAGAATTATTCTAAATTGCTGCATAATGCTGTACAATTGAGAACTCACGATTTGCAAATAATGAAAGGAGAGTATTGTAATAGCGATTATACAAATCTTTCCTAATCAGATTTCAGCGTTACACAATATAATTAACATAATCATGGGTTACTTTCGCGAGCATAGAATTATCCTTTGCGCTGCGATACATGTTCCGTAGCTTTCGTGTGAATTAACATACGCAAACAAACATCTAAGAACCAAAACATTCTGCGCATAAAATGTACACTTATTACATTAGACCAAGAAAAAAAAAAAACAGAAACAAAAATAACGAGAAGGAAGAGAAGCATTCTCCTATTCGTTTAACTCCGAAGAGTAAACTGAATTGGCTGTGTACACATCATCGACGCCACGAGCCAAATAATTATTACGCTAATCCTTTAATTGGCCGAAATCGACGATCCATCGAGCCACTTTAACGTCGCATCTTTCTGCCAACAGTAAACGTGACCGTTCTATTTCATTGGTTCGAGGCGTGCCTGTTCGCGAAGTCGTTGCCTGCTACTTGCTCTTCTCGTGCATTGTTGCCTCAATAATCACTTTGATCCCCGGGCAGCGCCGTATTCGATCGACTAGACGTTGTTATTTGCCCTGCTGCGCCTGCATGCGTGCCGCGTACGCTTTATTCGTAACGGAATTTGGTCGTTTTTCTTTTTTTTTTTTTTTCTTTCTTGCCGGGACCAGCGATTCGTGGCCGGTTCCAATAGTAACGAGCAAAAAGGGCTGCTGCCGGTCACGGCAAATGACAATGAGGAGGAGAGGAGAGGCCTTGCGCCGGTGGCGATTCGCATGAGCGGAATTGAATTCGAATCGAGCCCGAAACTCCCTGGAGATCCACGACGGAAACACCATTATACGGACGAATTACTGTGAACACACCCTAGTCATTGTTACTGTAGCCACAATACCTTGCTATTAAGCATTCGTACACGTATTTTTCTTTACCGCTGCCTTACCATTCACGGCGCTGCCAACGCGGCTATTTCCTTCGATCATAACCGCGACGTGTTCCATTCGAGGAACGTTGTCCTTTTTCGATCTTCGTACGTATATGATTCACAGGATCCGCAGGAAAAGATTTATACAGAGTGTTATCGGAAATGATAATGTGATAGGGGATGACGAATGAGACATTTTTTCATTTAGATAGAAATAGAGAAAGAAACTTTAGTGTAGAAGTACAGCGCCTACCGATGAGCAACCCGTAATACATGTAGTAGATTTATCGATTAATTCATTTTTATATCAGAAAGTTCACATCTAATTTATTTTCTGTAAATCACTACTAAAGTCTGCGTTCGTTTTGCTCAGACAGCCAGTATATGGTAGATTGTTTGTTATTGCACGTTTAATATATGCACGTGTTACCCTAGTACGGTGTTCGGGTCTTTTTTGACCCAGAGACTTTGAAGGTGTAATCGAACGGAAGAACGCACTATCGTACTATCTGGATCACTGATCTGTAACAGTTATCGCTGTCGTCGACTAATCGAGACGATATCATACGAAACACCTTGCTCTACTATTTTGAATCAATTACCCAATATTTGTTTGGCGGGTAAATACCAGTCGTGAATGAGAGTTCACGATTGAAACGCGACACGCACCGCGATGTATGTTGCGGTAGAAGCTTCCGGTTCCTAACTTGGCAATCACGGCGACCTTGTTAAGTGTCACGTTGAAGTCTGTTGTTAAATTTACTAAAACCGGGGTACACGGTATAATTTCAAAAGCAAGAAAAATTGTATAGAACGATGTCATCTTTACCGACTGTTCTTGGGAATTTGAAAATATCAAATATTCATTCCAGTCTTTATTACACATTTCAATAAATTAACAGTAATTGTTTACACGACACATTTTCTCATAAAGAAAAAGAAAGATAAATTTAATTTTCAAGGAGACATTTTTTTTTTATTCTTTCAGCGTCACTTTTAAGTCTGAATTTTTCCTCTAACAAGTATTTATTACTATGTACTTCAATCACTTCTCTTATTCTTTATAAATTCGACAAATGCAAAGTGTAACGAATGGAAATTGCGATTGTGAAGTTTTCGTTTGCAAACAAAATTTCGTATTTGAATGTTCGATTTTTAATTCAAGAGATTCATGTCCAACCATGGCTACCTTTCGATAACGCATGGTATACATTTAATACTTTATGAAATGACAGTAAATCGTAACATAAATCTGTCTCTACTCTTCAGCATAAAACCTGAGACATAAAGCGAGATAATGAAACGCAATTTGCATTGCCACATTTACCAAAAATCGAGTATCCTTAACTCGCCCGCTAACCTGATTGCAAACAGCACGTAATGCTGTGCAATTACGCGTGAAAATTGATACATAACTTTGTATACAATAATCTCCCGTATATAATTATGCGTGAAAGTTGCTGTATAATATCGAAATGTCAATGATAAATATGGCGCTTACGTATTTTCATGCATGTAAACACGCCTAACAGAGTCACGCCACATAATAAAGCTCTCCGTGAAAATTCACTCGCGAAAGAAATATTAACGAGAATGAATTCAAACATGTCCGAATTTACCATGTTATTATTGGCAACAACTGTCACTTGTTTTAATTTTTAATTATATTTTTATTTGCGATATGTTATATACTTCACGGTGTAGCCGTGACTTTTTGTACAAATGAATGTTTCTTTTGAAACCAACGACAAAGTTGACTTTTTCAAATCAAAATTTACCGCTTTATATATAATAAAATTGAAGTATTAAATTGTACCGTATCTATGTTCTGTTATGTTTCTAAATATTTGGACAATGTTTTCAAACAAAAAGAGCTTTATTGGAAAAATCATGAGACTCCAAAGAAAGTGATCAATTTGAAAATATCGAAAGACTTAAAAAGAAAATGGAATTAAATGAAGCATGCTGAATGGACCAATAATTTTGTCCACCCTAAATGTGGCCGCTATTCCATACCCATGTTGCAAAAGACGTAGTACACGAATTGGTAGGTAAATAGTAGTTAATTCAGTAGGTAAATTAGTAACAGATACAATTTACATATAATTAGATAATACTTAACATCGACGTGGTAATCAAACAATCTGCAATTATAAGCTTCTCATTGCGAATGTATATAGTATACAATGATCGTACGATTTACAGTAATTACATTCAGCAAACCATTCATTCGATATTAACAGTCATTGTCGTCATATTAGAAAAACCAATTGAAGAAGATAATAGACCCCGAAGGGTGTCTATTAAATGTAAATATGTATCTGGTTCTGGCTTGATGAAAAGGAGATTGTTCATAGCGAAAGGAAGTCGAAGATCCTTCTTTCCTCTTTCTCCGTATATCTGTCTATCGTGGAAATAATTGTGGCAAGTCATTATCGTGCAAGCAAGAGAAAGAGGGGACTTTTCTTTACCGGTGGCTAGTTTGATATAGGCACACTCGAGCGTATCGCGGGTCATCCGCTCCTGGTGTGCAAGCTGGAACAGTTTTATGTATAGAAAGATTTGAGGAATCGACGATAAAAGCTCACAGAGAATTCATTCATACGTCCCACCCTCCCGGTTTCTTCGGTTCATCCAACAGACGAGGGAACTCATGAGCCAGTGCCTCCCAATCTTCCGGGCTCTACCATGAGTTTCTACCACGCTAGGCTTCTTTCAATTGTGCCTTCCGCGAATCGTTTAATTCGGCTTAGTCGGTTAAGATTGCGATTTTTTTTAGAAACCGTTGCCTTATTACCGTTTGCAGCCGTCTTGCGTGCAGGATGCTTGAAATAGATTACACTTAATTTTAAAAGCACTTAGTTTACACGTTGACGAAACCATTAGTCGAGAAATTACTTGTTTTCGAGTTTCGCAGTTCGAGTCGGCAGTTTCGTTTATGGAGTTATGTAAAAATGATTATCGGAAAGTAAAGTGTAAGATATCGAAATATTTAACACAATTACCATGGACTGAGCATTAAGGTAAACGTTGGGCTTTTAGAATGTTTTCTTTAGCAAAAAGTAACATTCCGGTAAATGAAAGACCTTGTTACTTAACTTGTGGTTTTGCACGTTCCAATGCTTTTTCGTTCGCTTTTGATTAACAAAAGTGGTTTAGAATATTTTTCAACGTATGTGTCTTAATACATGCAGTATGTCTTTATTTTATATGTAATAATATGAATAACAGATAACAGAATAGAAAATATTTGCCAACGTTGAAAATTGTACATGCCTTATTTTTTTATCTTTGATTGATTAATACGTTCATTATTTGACAGACATGAGTCGTACTACTTATCGGTTTTCTTAGGAAGTTATTCAAAACGAAATATTTATCTGCCGTTGGGCAATTAAAAAATTATTTCAAAATCGTATTTAAACTGAACCACATAAAAATGCAAAGCGGTGCATTTTACGAAATAACGAATAATTTGTGTCGTGAAAGAAGGTAACCTACAGATATTTTATCATATTTTTAAACTACTTTAGCAGACAGATATGATAGCTATTAATTAACTACGTTATTCGTTAAATGATAAAAAAAAAATAATTATTCTTTACATTTATTTCAACAAATGAAACCTGTAAGATATTGTATCTTGATTTAATTACAATAAGAATAATTTCATTCGACATTACTTATCCAAACAATCAATGAAAAGAATGCACCTTACAGGCAGACATTAATTAATATCGCTAAGCAAACGGAACTTGGTAAATATTGCCCTAACGAAGTGGGAGTGGAATGAATAAGAGAAAGAAAAGTAAACACAAGAAAAAAGTTAGATAATGTCAGATTAAAGGTTCAGTCTTCTGATGTTCAATTACTCTTATAGATAGAAGCTTGGCCCACACGGTCACTGGCTTTTTTTTTCTTTCTCAGCATTCTACCCTTTCTTTCTTTTTTCCTTCATCTTCTTCTTCTCCTTCTTCTTTATACTCCCATCGGAAGATCTTCCACCGAATCTTTATGATCCACGCTTCAGGGTACGCATTGGTCGATTATAATCGCTACGAAACACGCCCTGGAATTAATCATGATAAAATTAATAGGGTCCCATTACAGGACGCCTGTATATAA
The DNA here is from genome assembly GCF_001263275.1 of Habropoda laboriosa. NCBI lineage: Eukaryota > Metazoa > Arthropoda > Insecta > Hymenoptera > Apidae > Habropoda > Habropoda laboriosa. The sequence continues at coordinate 4,768,792 of NW_017100242.1, forward strand.
ATGACGGTCGTGAGTTGAAGAAAAAAAAGAAAAGAAATGTGAAAGAAAAAGGAAATGAAAAAAAAGAAACTGAAATATTTTTATACGAACGATGAATGAGATTCATTTGACATAGCACAATTTATAACGTCGATCGTTTCAGATTATCCTTTCCCTCGGGACACTCGTCGTTCTCGGCCTACACGATGATCTACCTTGCGGTAAGTTCCCCTTTTTCGTTGCTCTTTCCATGGAATTTATGATTATGTACGCTCGCTTGGTGGTTCCATAATCGATTCTTCTTTTTTCCTGAAGCGAGAAATTTGTGTGGTAGCAGTGAAATGTGTACGTAACGCTTCTGCCTTCAGAAAAAACATATATATATATATTTTTTTTTTTGCTCTTTAAGTGCATGACACAGTTCATTTTTTACAATGTCGATGAACGTGAATTTTTTTTTTACAATGTACATACCTACATGACGAGATATTCTTTTACATCCTCATAGACAAAGTTGTAAGATGATGACATCAAGATTATGCGATCATCAAGTAGTGAAGTCATTCTCCATATCTGAAAGGAAGAATTGAAAAAAAAAAAGAAGACAGACATTGGAATATGTAAATGCTTCGTTTCTTTACAAATTCTTTTACTTGATTCATTCGTTCTTTCCTAAGAAAAACTCTTACGTAATACTGTCCTACTTCTGTTGCATTCAACCTTTTTTTTTCAACAAAGAATATTCAACTAAAGAGGGTTTATCTATAATATTAATCGATATTAAATATTCAATACTACGCGATAACCATTTCTGCGAAAGAATGTGTTTCATTGGAAGATTAGAATTCTATTCATTTTTTAAAGGAAAACCACTTCTTTTTATAAGAGTGATTATTTCAAATTCAATGATAACATGCAATGTTTTCCTTACTTGTATATGCAGGATGGGGCAAAAACTGTCCACCTGGGATACTTCCGTTATTCGTAATAATATGGAAAAATGTTGTATACAAAACTTGAATAATATGGTAAGTGACATAATGTGATGTAAATAGTTTCTACGTGGGTGAAAGCGTAGAGGAGATGTGAAGGTCATCTCTATTTTTATAAACGGAATGCTGTGTTTTTGTTGTCGCTGCGTTATAACCTCTGTTGTAGTGATTTCAACACGTTATCGTTAAATGTAATTCAAGGTCACTGAAGATCGTGAAAGAATTATTATTACTTTGTAATTGCGAAACCGTGAATACGTCTTATCATCACTGGATTTATTCTAGCAAATTCTGTAATTCATTGATTCTTACGTTCGTGTAAACTGTTGGGTAGTTGAATACACCGCGCTGCGAAGCCAGCGCCGCCAATGACGTCATACGACGCCGCAAATAGCTTCGCCTCGGGCCACGTGCTCTTTATGATATTCGATCAATTACCAATAAAGTTAATATATGTACATTACAAAGTGTCTTGCAATTGATGTCTAGTGAACTATTTCTCATTTCTACTACGCGGAACTCTACATAAACAGATAGTTTTACCACAAAGCTTACGTTCTAATAATTACGTCGTAATAATCATTCGATGCAGCTACAAACGTATCGTGGCAATTTACGACATTTCGTGGAATATCGATAGTCAATATTAATTGATTGCTGAATCAGATATCACCGTGGTAATTATGATGAAGTTTACTCTTCAAGAACAAGTGGATATGATACTCATTTATGCGGAAGCTGAGCAAAATTCAATAAAAGCTAAAGCGTTGTACGGTGAACGATATCGGAATCGTACACAACCTTCGCAACAGATATTTGAAAAATTGTATAAAAAATTTAGAGAAACCGGAAGTTTGGATACACCTACAGATTAATTCCCGACAAATTAAACGCGAGCCTGCTGTCAGCAGGAGGAGCATGTCTACAAAGATTTACATATGTACATATTACGGATTTTATGAATCGCGAATGAGGCAACGGATTACTGCAGCATGTGCTGCAATAAGTGCAGATGCGATGTGACGTGCACGTGATTCATCGATACAAAGATTGCAACCTTATATCGACACAAATGGTCAACACTTTAAATGTCTTCTGTAATACGAGAAAGTTTATTGTACCACTATATTTGACTTTGAATTACCATTAATGATACTGAAATCATCACAACAGCTGCTGTCACACAGTGATAAATAAAGTATCTCATTTAAAAAAAAATAGAAACGATTTTGAAATTTTCTCTACGCCTCCACCCACGTAAAAAGTGTTTACATCACATTATATCCTTCTGCACATAATAATAACGGATATTTACCAAGTGCACAAAGTTTTTGCGCCACCTTGTACATAAAATGTATACACGTTTTGAAAAGAAAGCTACCAGGTCCTGCAGAAAGTTGTTGTTTGTTCGGTAGAATATAATAAAGTAATATATTTTTCTCAAGTAAGCGGTTTTATTCTTCAAAATAATTTCCATTACATTCAACAACTTTCATGAATTTGTTTCGATATTTTCTCGTAGGTAATCATTGTTCACTGTTGGGCTTCCTATACACGTGGGCCATTTTCAAGAGTGTCATCTTCAGATCGAAATTTCATAAACTAGAATTGTGCTTTACAATCGTTAAGAGTATCTTTCTCAAATTCTTGACAAATATTTCGAGCTCCTTCTGTTGCTTTCTTTTCGACAGTGTTTCAATTTGTACAGCAACGCAGAGCAGATGTTTGAAAAATAACATTTTCGTAATAACTCTTTCAACGTTATGCGATTTCCTTTCGTTTTTTATAGCTCTACTTACAATTAAGGATGACATGGAAAGGTAGCAAATTATTGAAACACTTCCTGCAACTGCTGTGCCTACTTATGGCCTGGTTTACAGCATTATCTAGAGTTTCTGATTATAAGCATCATTGGAGCGACGTTTTGGCCGGCACGACCCTTGGTACTATCGTGGCACTAGTCGTGGTGAGCATTATTCTTCTTAACTATCCTATTGTATGTTCATAAATTATATACGATCGTGAATGTGAAATATGCGATGCACCTATTTAGCCGAGAGAACTAATAAAAAAATACAAATACTACATAGCATAGTACATAGCATATTTTCTATACAGAATTATTCTTATTTGAGTTCATTTATTACTACATATAGAATATTTGTTGCCTTAGTTCTGTTTTATCCTGAATCACTTAGGTAGAGTCTTCTTGTTCTCATAGCTGGTTCCACGTAGTGGAAAATATTTCTTTTTGTCTTTTTCTGCATTTATCATTCCGAAGGTATACGTCGATAATGATCGATAAATTTCTAAATTTTTTCGTAGGCGAACTGCGTGGCAGACCTGTTGAAAGAGCGGAGCCATTGTTTAATGGAAGAGAAGCACCGAGCGGCCGATTACGAAACAGGGGGCGGTACACAGGTGAATAATGGCACTACTAATCGCAACTGTTGACCTAACGAGCTAGCTCTTCGCTTGCTGACCACAACAAGGCCGTGACTGTCTTCTAGTTATTTCTGGGAAGCTAGTCTGGTCTCAGGAACAAAAACACGCTGGTCACCTGGAATCGAGCATCAGAATATGGTGTCTCAACGCTGGTGTCGCGAATTTTTTCATTAGACAACAAAACTGCCTTACATGCTGGCGACCATACATCATGTACAACCTTCTCGACGATTCTTCTAGATGTTGCCGATCCAACATCCTTCATCATCCGTCATTAATGCCGTCGGCTGATTCCATGCATCAAATTCCTGTAAAAGAAAAGAGTTCCGTGTGATGAAACACGCTTACGAATCCTTATTTCGTATGATGCTTCGTGACGAAACTTTTTTTTGGTAACGTCTCCTTTACGTTTGATCAAAGTTTGTGGTCAGTTTTATAAGGTTTTATCATTATTCTGCCGTTGTTTTTGTTGGTGGTGGTGGTGATGGTGGTGGTGGTGGTGGTGATGGTGGAAGAACTCTTATAAATACGTAACGAAGAGTAAATTATATATTGTTTGTGTCCTGTTGTTGTCTTAGATATGCCGTTTAATTCAAGGGATGTTGATCGTTATCTTTTATTTCGTCCAAAATTTTGTCCGTTTTCTATAAATTTCTATATAGCTCTTGAATAAATCTAACCCTGTTACTTTATAGTAGCTTACCGAAAAAAGTAATGGCTCTTTTTATCGGATTGAAGGTTATATTTTGAGACACAACAGTGAGAAGGATTATTATTTTTTAGCGATTACTAGATTATAAAAGCGACAGTTGTACAGGCAATACCGTGTTTGTAGTTTCGACGAAGATGTATTTATTTCTTGTTGAGCGCTATTTATTTATAGAGGGAGAGAGAGAGCCGTAAGCAACGTACAAATATTTTTTCTGCTGACCCAAGGTATAGCTACTCGTTGTTTACGTAAAAATTTGCTATATTTTTTGATTAGAAAGGAAAGAAAAGAGGCAAACGCGGGATATATTCGTTTTTATTTTTGTACTATATTTTACTAGATATTCTTGTTGGTATTTGATCCTTTTGATCCTATTGACGCTCTAAAGTTGCTTAACTTTTGAAAAGTGTGCGTGTGCACGCTGAGAAACAAAATGTTTTTTTTTCTTTTTTTTTTCCTTAATTGTCTGATCAGTTTTCGATTACGAAAAAATGTCTGCAATTCTCCTCAGAGGGAGCAAAATTTTCAGTATTGACCATTTTAATGTTAATATACATATATTATGTATAACATACATAACAATATATTATATTGTTATTAAATATTCGTTGCTTGCTGGTCAAATATCGTACGTATTCTTAGATTTAGAGGTTTACTGTAAATATTCGAATGTGATGATTGACGGACACAATAGCACAACATTTAGCGTAAAAACATGTAAAGAAAGAAATCTATCTGTAATATCGCCTGTGGCGTCAGGATTATCGTTTATTCGAATCTGGTGTCACGCGTCGAGTAATGAAATCTCTTACGAATAGCAAGTCGATAATGCAATAATAAAAATGATAAGGTTCGACAGAAGTTTTATGCAAAGTATTAATGAACGTTATTTAAAGAAAGGTAAAGCGAATAAATGAATTAATGTTAAACGAATTTAACGAATTAAATGTTCACGGAATTACATAACCATATTTGAATTTACAATTATATACGTATATACATATATATATATATATATATATATGTATATACGTATATAATTGTAAATTCAAATATGTTTATTGGACGAAAAAAAGAAAGAAGAAGAAAGAATTGTCCTTCTTGCATTGATTTTCTATTCAAACTTTTTACATAACTTAGATGGCTGACCTACTAGGTAGGCGTGTTAAGGGTTCTAAGTTATCATTAATATGGTACCTACAGATGGTACCTACTATGCGATACAATATATGTATACATAATACATACACGTGTATGTATGGTGCTTTGAATTGTTCTACATACACGTGGAACAATGATGTTCTACAATACGGCAGTACTGTATCATCAACTGGAAGTATTGTGTACCTGTACACTGTTGTAGTAGGCGAAACTGTGTACGTTTATACGTTAAGATAGAAGTTTTATTTATTTTATAAATGATATAAATCGTGCATTCGATTCGTTAATGGAAAGGGCGTCTGAAAGAGACGAAAAAGTGACAAAAGGTGACTTGTAATTTTCATCCGTACTTTGTATCTATAATGAAAGCCTAATCGCCAAGGCAAAGATTCTTTAGAACTAATCGCTCATCTAATTTTATGTTTATCCGAGTAAAAAATCTTGTGTAAACAGATGCATTATTCTTTGCTAGGTTTTCTTCTTTTTGTTAGTTGAAGTTTTAGCGCAGGAAATCAGGTATCAGAATTGTATAACATAGAAATTGTTTGTTTGACAGACTTTTCTGTAACTAATACTATGAACAACAGCTTTTCTGTACAGTGGAACCTCCGTATCTGTGGTTTCAGGTATCCGCGGTTGACCGCGATCCAAAAAAATGAAGTAGAAAATTCTTGAATTCATCACCTACCCCATTCTCTTTATTTCATCTCGTCACTGGCATTGTATCATTACCACCTAACTGAACTTTTTTGGAACCTATCTCCGCGAATACGAGGGTTTCATTGTATATGTAATGCCGTAATCATTGTTCGTACTGACCTGTTGTTAATGACTAATTGCTAAAAATGTTATTGCTTCGTATTCTTCATTGACACACTTCAGACATTATTGACAATTACTTCGCTTACGTAATACCGCTGGTGCTAATACGGAGTGAATAGAAAGATGCGATATAAGTATGAAATTGTTCCATATTTCCAACTGAATCAATCTAACAGAGTAAACTTTTTATTCGTGTAAAACCAAATTTTCCGGAAGAACGATTAATTGCATTGGATATTTGCATATCCTCTCGTCAATTTCAACTTTTCTTCAAATGTGGAGTTATTTCATCGTTTTCACGCTATACCGTATAGAGAGTATCTTATTACGTATCTAAAATTTCAATTGGTAAGCAATATTATAGGAATATATGATACATACCTCATATACTCCTATAACATGAATATATAAATAGGAACATTTATTTTATTAGTTTCTTTTTATATGAACCTTTATTTTATTATGCGAACTAGTTAAATAAAGTTAGTCGCAGTTAAGTGTAATTCACGGTTATGTTGCACTAAAAGTAGCAGTAGAAATGGGGAGAATTCACAAGATTTTTTACGTACAGTACATTCCCAATCTATCCACTAAAAACAGTTCATTAGTCTCTTTCAACTCCGTTTAGAAACATGTTACTTTACTTCTTCCCGAATCGAACATCGATATTTAGCTATGTTTTTTTCGTACGGAGCTGAGCTCTAATTGTTTTTTTTTTTAGAATCTAATGATATGTATACTTTTGTATGATCCCATTTAAAACGTGTCATTGTAATTAATGTAGGGCACATACTTAGCAGAGCATTTTTCTTATTATTCGCGTGAAGGATTAATTTTCTGTCTGCGTTTAACTGTAAGTTAACCGCATTACGATATATATATATGTTATTAATGTCTTATTGACCGTTAATGTATTACTTTATCGAAATTTGGGAAAAAACATTGAGCATCCCAAATTAAAGAATCGAAGGTGTGATCCCTTCGTATTACGATAAAAATGTAAGATAACAAACGACCTAATTGTTGTAAACTTTTGTTTGAAGCAGTTTTTTTTAGGTGTCTCACCCTGTATATACGAAGTGTACAGATTAATTTCGATATTGTTTAGAAATAAAAAGCAGGAATTTCGAAAATGTTATTTTATTAAATGACGATAAGTATAGCTTTGACGTTCAATAAAGAACGAAATAATAGTTTATTTATGCGGACTAATGATGCAACGAATCATTTTTATTTTTTTTTTATTACAATTACCGATATTTTTAATAAAAAAAACGGAGCCAGTGAATATTCTCCATGATATATTTGAATTTTAAATATGTATTGTAATTGAAGGAGTACGTTTTATTTACAAATTGCGCGTATCTGATTTTTGAAAAAGTTCAATTTGCATCAAATAATATTCTTTCATTCTGTATAATTGCAATAAACGAACGCCGAGGAATTTGAAAGTAGACAATAAACAATAATGTAATTAGTAAAAGAAATGTGATTTTAAGGTATTAAGCGTTAATGAAATAATATGCTTTGTTTGTGCTCGTCTAAAATATTCGACGAACATTCCAAATTAAATAAGATTTCTCCAACTTTCAATACCACCGATTATCTGATAAAATAGTGGCGTTTTTAATTACTGCAAAGCAAATTGGCGGTCAATAAGGTGTTAAATTTTAAGTGAACAACGATCGATAATTAATTTTACGGATAAACGATAACTTTTCTAAAATTTTCAAAGAAACACGCGATAAGCTTTAATTTTACAATATGTCTTTCACGTTCTGTAAGTGCCAACGAGAATAAAAAGAAGAACCGAGATCGATTCGACGATTAAACTAATCAAGCATATTGAATTTTAGTAAACTAAAGTTGTGCTTAACACGAGCGTATCAGCTTTGCTTGGTGGATCATGTTCCTCATCTTCGTTCGTACAGTTGAAGGGGTCGATAATCATTATTTAAAGGTTTCATGTTTCTTCTAGGACAAGCGGTCAGCTATTACTTCGATCACAGACGTAAATAAGGGATTTACAATACGCAACGCAATAACATTGATTAAAAAACAATTATGACACGTATACCTCACGATCGTGTTATTCTGTATAAGTTAAGCCGTACGATAAATCATGAAAAGACCTTGAAATACAATGAAAAAAATTGTAAAAACAGTAATACTACGTAATACGTAAAATTTATATAAAAAAGAAAAAAGAGAGAAATGTAATTTATACAAAATCCCGGGTACGAATTATGGGTAGGATTAATTTTTACTACAAAAAGAATCAGAATGATCGAAATGCGGAGTATATACGACTGTGTAACATCGTGTAAAAGAGGACTTGTCTAAGTTAGGTAGTTGTAATTGTATTGTAAACAGGTATTTTTCAAGCTTTTGTTGGTGGTCTATGACGAATCTTTCGTCACTGTGATAGCAAATATTCGACGAAAGTAACTATTTAAATTAATATATATATATAAT
>NW_017100242.1:4778340-4790289 GCF_001263275.1 Habropoda laboriosa
ATAATCTTTGTAAGAATAATAAAGGAAGAATTATTCACTTAAGTTTCATTTAAATTTATAAAACGTCACTGCACTCCCTTGAAAGATACTTGAATGTAAAAATTGTGCCTAGAATGAAGTAAAGCGATCTTCTCGGTGTAAACTTCGTTTCTCGTTGAGCTCCGATGAAGAAACGAAGGATCCAATTCGTTGCACGAATTTGGAGATGGGATACATGACAGCGACGAATCATGCTCGTTTCAAGTAATAAAAATCTGTACACGGAATTTTGAACTTCTCGATACAGGTCAGCCTGTAATAAATTATCGAGCCAAGAGGCGTCTGAACGAAAGGGAAAGATGTTTAAACCTATTCCTCTCTCTAAATCTGATTTGTAAAGTAATATAAATGATGCTGGTTTCGCTGTAGGCAAATTGAACCGTTCGTCGTTCAGATTCGTGAACAGTATATATTTGAATAATTATAAATACTTTATGATAAGCTTAAGTCACAAACAGTGGCATAGTTGCTGATCTTTTTTGATCACAGCAGAGATCCTTTACAAATGGAAGGGGACATTTTCGATAAAATCTACTCTCTTCCTATCATTAATAACACCGATAAATCTTCTGTTATAAATGGAGGTCGTCGTTATCTCGTGTAATCAGGGATACCAGGAACCACGTCGAATGTTTTTAAACGCAAATGACGCATACGATGCGAATTAATTAGTTTTATACTTGGAACACTCTCTCTTGCAATGTGAAATCTTGAAGTAAAACTTCTGCATTGGTAAGATGTGTTCTCGTACGAAGGTGTAATTGGTTCTCGTTCGTTCTGGACTGAGTACCGATGGAAAAAGCAATTTCTCGAACGTGTGTCGGAGAAAAATCGTAGATTTAATAGCGGTATACCTGCAAACGAGAAATTGATAGTAGTAAATGAAATGTAACACATTTTTAAGTGGATCGAGAAACCACGTTTATCATGTTTGAAATTTAGAATTTATTCTTAATTTTATGAAAATGTTGCGTTTGAAATGAAAAGTGAAGAAATAAAAATTAAACGAAAATGACGATAAATTTTGAAATGTGTTTAAAAAATTTGTGTTTAATAATTTGTGTCTGAATATTAATTTTAATTAATGAATATTAAATCACATAAAGCCGTTGCATTTAAAATAAAACATTACGTGCATTAAAAATCGACTTAGCCTCGAAATGTGCAAAAAAAAATGATTTAAATGCAAAGTAATATAGTGATGAATTTTTAAATTACGATAACAAAGTGTTACAAATAGACGTGGGTATTTTATCAAAAATTTAACGGTAATATTGAGATATCTTCGTTTACAATTGATTCCCAGTGAGAATGTACATATACGTGGTCCAAAAGATGGCGAAGGTAATTAGTCGGATTGATTACAATTAGAACTCTATTCAAATATATCGAGGGGACAAAGTGGTTCCCATAATAAAGAGTCGCTACTTTTTATTCTCCCTTTTATCAATTACTTCTTATTCGTATAACGCAAGCTGACAGTGATGAAACTGGTTTCAAAATTTCATTCATGCATTTCATCTTGCTTTCTGTCCAAATAAATATCTGAAAATAATAAAACTGATAAGTACAAAATTTTTAAAGTTAAATTTTCTTGGTGCTTCGCGTGTTAACTTTTATATTACACTTTATTGATTTCATACATCTATTATTTAATTCATTTACATTAAATTATTCTGAAGAACATTTATTTTAATGTTCTAATTGGTTAAAATTTATTTAAATAATGTGAAACAATATTTAATAAAATATAAATCAGATAAGCGGAATTTTATTGTATTCAATAGCAAATTATTATGTATATATTTTGTATATATAAAATGTTTCTGTATTACTCTGTTCCTTCCTTTCATATTAATAAATTCAAACTTGTTACCGTACTCAGATACTTTTCAGGCTTATTTGATTTTTGTGTGATTCAAAAATTGCATTCATTGTTCCCTGCTTCAATTGCTAATTAATATTACAATAATACTTTGAAGTGACATAATTTTCAACAGAAATGATTGCACAGAAAATGTTAAAAAATAAATTTTTAATCATTTCTTGTGTAGAAAAGGTATGTTTCGAAACTAATATCAAAATCTGTTTAAATTTCAGAATGAATTCACATCACTTCGAACGGAAATGATATCTTACAACGGAGTACAAAGAAATGAGTAGAACGCCATTTTTTTTCATTAATGATTACACGATTTTTTAAATCATTTAATATAAATCAATTGTAAATGCATTTAATTAATTTATTGTGTACGTACATATGAAACTTTTTTTGAATACTCATGCTTCGTTTTATATGAATAAGTTTGTGTAACTTTTGAGTATTTTAACGGTATTCAATCTGTTTTAAGCGTACATCATATTAGCATTGTTTAATTAATAGTACAATAAATATTGTTCAAGGTATACATGGTTTATAAACTTTTCAGTACCACATAAAATAGATACTTACCTATGTACAGATATTTACATAAATACATTCCTCAAAGGACTAAATATTAGATTCTTAGAAATCCTTAATTTTTTCTCTGATTCACATGAAATTAATCTTTAGCTTTTTAAGATTATAATACAAAAAATTAACATATCGTTAAAATTATATGCGATCAATGTGTAGAATTCTATTCAAATATGTCGGCGGGAACAAAGTGGTTCTAAATATTGATATTTAATTTTTTCATTTTCCTGTTCCTTTATCAGCATGCGACATTATCAACAGCTGATTGAAAATCATTTATCTCAAGCATTTACCTACACCACACATGCTCTGACCGTCTATTTTCCACTTACTTGGTCAAGCAATGACGTCAGAAGCCTCTAGTTTGCTTTACCAGATAATAGTTAGATCACTGAGACGAGAGTGATATACGAATAGGCATATCCACCAATCACAGTACACTAGATCACAGCGCCACTACGTGGACACGATTATTACGCGTTGAGCATATGCATGCCACTCTTAGATTTAGGTTAACTAAGGCTAATGCGAGAAATAAAAGATACAACGAGGCTAGTCAGTCTATATAAACGTTTTGAACGAGGTGGTTCGGAGAGTATTGAAGTTTAAATAAAGTTTATATATCTCGTTACATCATGTGCTGTTTGCTATAATTCCTGGTATTTCTTTCTTCTTAATTTAAGCGAAAAAGAAGCGATAGACTCGTGGCGATAAATCTTTCGCTGCAACTAATTAAACTGTGGAGATATCTATTGTTAATTGTAAATATTATTATTGCCTCGTTCAACATGACTGACATTTTAAATTAATGACAGTTATTACGTTGCTTGCGATTTATATATAGATAATTATTTTACATGTGAGATATTTGCAAGAGTAATGTAACATGAAGTTCATTTTAGTATAAGTATGTGCAAATATAAGTATTTTTAAGTAACATTTCATATGACACTCTCTCGATTGTTCAAATTTTCTAAGTGTAAACGTAAGCTAAACGTGAGTGATGCTTGTTTTACGTAGCTTTCAAAATACAAATTTGCTCGTGTTACTTGGTGGTCTTTTACTGTGCCTTGTTTTTATGATACAAGTGAAACAAATTTATAATAATAACCAAAAGTACAACAGATATTTGGGATACAAAGAATATGTAAGGCATTATAAGAAAACGATATACATATATGTTCGTGTTTATTTACTCATGAATTTTAATCGATTCGTTTGTATTTTAGATGAATGAAATATCAACAGAGCTGAAAGCAGTAGAGAAATCTTCGAATGATTCATCAACTTATGTTCATCAATTAAATGAAATTCTTTCGAAACATCGTGAAAAGGATACCAAAAACATGTCTATATCGCATCCCGTTTTTTGATTATGTTAATGTCGTGGGTATATTTCGAAAAATTAATTAACTTCATAATCGTATAAAATGAACAAATCCTTTAATGTGTGAGTTAATATATTGGTGTTATTAAAATATTGTACACATGTGTAAATTTATTTATTACTTGTATTAAAGAAAATCAGAAAAATTGTATGTAAAATTATATTTTTTGGAAATACCTTTAGATGTTTAGGTATAAAAATTGTCTATTCTTTAGATTTAACATAGTTAAATTTTATAATGAAAATATTAATATAAGATAAAACATTGAATATATGTATATAAATATTAATGAGTATAGTGGATGTTTTTATATTATAATGAAATGAAATATTCTTATAAAAAATTGTCAAGAGGCATACAATGAGATTCTGTAGTTCCAACATTATTAAGAACTCCTCCAGGAGCACAAAGCCATGGGTCATTAGTCATTTTCTGCCATTTAAATAATCTTTCTTGTAAATCAATGAATATTTGCTGAAAAAATAATTCATTCAAAATTTGTGTTTTGTAAAATATTTGTTTAAATATAGAAAATCCTTTAACACTTTTAGTTACCTTTGCTGATGATTTAGAAGCAATATTATTGCTTTCTCTTGGATCATATTTTAAATCATATAATTCCCATTCAGGTCTCTCATAATAACTTTTTAATGTTTTATACCATGCAAGTGGTTGATTGTCTCTAGTCCTATTTAAAAGATCCTTAAAATAAAAAATATGTTCATTAATTTACTATTTATTACATAATCCTTTTTCACATTGTTAATTTTGTTTTTTACAGATTACCTGAAAAGTTGGTGACACGTAAAAGTCTTGGTCAATAGGAAATGGCATTTTATAATTAATATTATGTATAAGCTTATATCTTTTAGTTCTAATAGCACGCATGGGGTAATACATAGTAACTTCATGATGTGTTTGGCTAGCAAAAACAGCTGTGTTATTTTCTATGGGCTCTGTAAAAGTACAGATGCATGATAAAGTAATATTATAAACTATTAAAAAATTAAGGAATCAACAGTTAGGTAGTTCAGGTTTACCTTGATCAAGAAGTGGAAGAAGTGATTTTCCTGTCAAATGAGGAGGAGATGTTTCATTTGTATCAGATAAAGATTGATCCATATAGGGAATGTTAAACCAATCTAACAATGTTGGTACAATGTCCATTAAAGATGTTAAGCTGTATGTTACACTATTTTTTCTGTGATTAGGATTTGGTGACCTAATCATCATAGGTTCTCCTAGTCCTGATGTGATAAACTTAATTATTTTTTAATAATAGATATTTCCAGTCTTACATGAATCATCTATTTGAATATTTATACAATAATTCAAACAGTTTTATTAATACCTGGTTCATATAAATTTGTTCGACCATTTGGAAATGGTATACCATTATCAGATGTGTACATTACTAATGTATTGTCTTTAAAGCCAGCATTCTCCAGCTCTTTTAAAACTAGACCTACACCTATAAAAATTCCAATAATATTTTGTTATTGTTTTCAATTTATATAATACTGTTAAACTTTTTGCATACTTGTTATTGTATTATATTTATTATGTAATTCCTTACCACACCAATAGAATTTAATACAGTTTTTGCTTAAATACAGTAAATAAAAATTTTAAGAAAGTATTCAGAGTGAGTCATAAGAAACGGGACACCTAAATATCTCTGTTAGGATTGAAAGTAGAAGAAAATGTCAAAGAGGAAAGTTGTACTATTCAAGGGGGTAAATATGGTGATACAAACAGATTTTCTGAGTGATGTTATCTTCAAGGATTTTTAGAGATCATCCATGATTGTAAGATACTACCACCTTGAAGTGATCTTGGGCTCAGAAATTTAGATTCGACTAACGGAAACATTGACAAAAAAATTGATTTGAAAAATCAAAAATTGATTTCATAATCTTTAAAGTGATAAAAATTATTAAATATTATTATTAAATACTATACAAATACCTTGATCTAAGCGAGAAATAGTTGTATATTGAGCAGAAATATCTCGCCTAGCAGCTTCTGTATTTTGAACAAAATAAGGAACTTTTACTTGTTCCCACTGATAATATATGGGATACCAATCAGGTATAGTACCCATACCAACATCTCCATTACCAAATTTTTCACAAAAATTTCCATATTGTGGATTAGAATGACCACATCGATGGGGATCATGAAAAGCAATATATAAAAAGAAAGGCCTAAAAATTAAATATTAAATTTATCTCTTTTTCAAATTAATTGTATCATATCAATTGTTAGTATAAGATTATTAGCATTATTTTATACAGTTTCATAGATAAATAAAAAAGAATTAGTTTAATATGTAACAAATTCATACTCTGTTTTATTTTGAGAGAGAAATTCTCTAACTAGCAGCTTAATTTTAGTAATATTTCGACCAACTTGAAGTATAGAATTATTTTCTTCAGTTTGTGAAAAATCAAATGGATACACATTACTTGGGCCCACATGTTTTTTACCAATGATACCTATAAAATATTCAAAGATAATTATTGAATCTTTTACATTTGTTGAATTTACATATACCTGTTCGTATATTATTTTTCTTTAACATTTTGGGCAAACTTTGGACATTTTCAAATGAATTAAAGTGATGAATTCCTTGATGAAGACCATACATTCCATTTTGATGACTTGGTAAACCGGTGAGTAAAGAGGAACGACTATAATTTAGGAAAAGAATGAAAATTATTTCATATGACTTAGAAATACAAAATATCAAATGCAGTTTTTAAATATCTTAAACAAATATTATACCTAGGAGAACAACTACTAACTGAAGAATATGCATTATTAAACAATAAGCTTTCTTTTGCCAGTTTATCTAAATTAGGTGTTTGGCAAATTTTATTTAAGTAAGATCGCATTTCAAAACCCCCATCATCCGCTGGATAAAAAGAAAACATTACACATGAATAATATAAAAGGTAAAATACTTTTTAATTATTTGTGTGAAAAAATTAATTTTCTTTACCCAAGAGTAAAACGGCATTTTTATGCGTCGCAATGTTTGCATTTAAATTACGTAGCTCTAACAAGATAAAGTAGATAAAGTAATATAATTTATTTAAACACATTCCTCTTAACATTGTAACAGAGTTGATAAAGAACGCATCAAAATAGCCACGTATCAATCCAGGCACCGTTTGTACTTTCTCTTCTTTTTTTTATTGGACACGTAAATCATACATTTCATAGTCGACGAAAACAGGGAAGATAAAATGACAATTCATATAAGAATAAAATAATGCTTAGTATAATATCAATATTCCTTTTATTTATTTATCAATGAATTATCATATGCATAGGTTATATTCGATGTCATTGTTAATATATGTTAACATTTAACAATTGTTTATATAAAAATTTTACGCTTTTTGTGAGTTGTAGTATTGTTTTTCCATTTTTTTTGTTGACTTAGAAATATAAAAATTACTTTCATTGAAAAATAATTGGATATGGTTTAAATCTGTCAGAAAGAATGGGGATTTCGTAAATGGAGGGGGGACTGTTAATATATAATAATAAGAAACGCCTTGCACGTGATTTAGGAGTAAATTATTCACTTTGTACAGTATTTTCTGAAAATAAAAATAGTAATAAATTTTTTAAATTAATAATTTGGAACAGAGTTTTAAAAGTTCTTTAATAATTACATTTGTACCTTTTACAATTTTTAACACTTACTGTTTATTTAGGTTTTAATTTAAAAATGTATGTTTCAGATTAATTGAGTAAGTGTTTTACTATGACTAAGAAGATAATATGTTTGTTCGATGTCGATGGCACACTTACAAATCCTAGACAGGTATACATAATTTATAATAAAAATACATTTTTGTACTTGTATAAATTTTTATAAAATTTTTCATTAGGCAATTAAGCCAACTGTGGAGAAATTCCTTTTGGAAACTGTTCAGAAGGAATTTGATATAGCTGTAGTTGGAGGATCAGATATAGAGAAGATTAAGGAACAGTTGGGTGGTGGGAGCATATTTAAAAAATACAAATATGTTTTTGCAGAAAATGGACTTATTGCTTTCAAAGATGGTAAACAGTTACCCACAGAAGTAAGTGATATAATAAAAAAATGTTATTAAACTATTGTAAAATTTTCTATGTACTTTTCCTATTAATTCTTATTTCAGACAATTCAAAGTATTGTTGGTGAAGAGGCACTGCAAGATTTAATCAATTTTTGCTTAAAGTATATATCAGAATTGCATTTACCTTTTAAACGAGGAACTTTTATAGAATTTAGGACTGGAATGCTTAATGTATCACCAGTTGGTCGTAATTGTACTACAAAAGAGCGTATCCAGTATTATGAATATGATGTTGAACATCAAATTCGACAAAAATTTATTCAAGCTATTAAAAAAGAATTTCCAGATCTTGCTTTAACATATAGTATTGGTAAGTAAGATTCTATATTTATATATATTATTCATATAGTTAAATTAATAAATTACCAGTTAGTATGATCAGAACTAAAAGGAAAACATAAACACTCTTAGTTTTAATTCAAAAGGAAACATTTTAGTTTACGAAATTGTCATTAGTTTATTTAAATTTTAATTAGAAGTATTTCCATTTTATGTACAAAGGAGGTCAAATATCTTTTGATGTCTTTCCTCTTGGTTGGGACAAAACATACTGCCTTAGACACATCCAAGGATATCATGAAATACATTTTTTTGGTGATAAAACAGCAGAAGGTGGTAATGATTATGAAATTTATGAAAGTGATTTAACTGTTGGACATCGCGTGACTTGCCCAGAAGATACAATTAATCAACTTAATATTCTTATGGCACTTTCGAAAGAAAAACAGGAACGAGAACAATCAACATAATGTATTAAATATTTTGCTTAAGAAACACAAGGTATTTTTACATGTTACATTAATAACAATTCCATTTTTAGTATTAAATTTTTATTGTGAAATGAGGTTTTTTTAAGTAACTGTAAATTTTACCGGTACAGTAAAAAAAAGTACAGATATTTAGAGTATCTAATTTTCTATTTGAAATTATTAGTATAATTAAAAATTTTTAAATTTAGTGTTGATATTTTTAAATTATTGTGAGGAAAGAAAAAGCTATGCACTCGTTCGCCATAACGGTTGTAACGAACAAAAAAAGGGTCTTCCTAGTATCTCAACAGTAATACCAACATATAAATAGAACTACATTGTGTTGTTACCAACATTAAAATATTTAACATTTAGTTTCATAAAAAGAAGTATAACTTTGTGAAATATTATTTTGACATTGTTAAAGTAATATTTAAGAAATGTTCAAATATTGTGTTGTTAATATTGTGCAATGAAATCTGTAATAAAAATATAATTGGTTTTAAAATCGATGTATTAAGTACTATATAATGCATTCTAAGCTTTAATTTAAGCTTTCTAAGATTTAATAGGGCTTTGGTTTTTCTGTGTTATGTGAGGTTTAAAGATGGACATGTAACAAATGTATTATTCATTTACTACTTTGTTCTTTTTTGGACTTCAAATGTGGTTCATATTCAAATTGCCTAATATTCTTCATTAAAGTAATTATATAAGTTTGTATGGGTAATTTAGCAATTATTTAAAGTAATAATGTTAATTATGTCAAATAGGACGAAGTGCAAATCATTTATAAACATAATAATTTTATTTTCTAAAATTAAATTTTTGTGTATACATATATACAAACATACATATATATATATTTATATATGCACAGAGTGTTCCACTTTAATCTATTACTGCAAATATTTTGAAAAATACGCTATTATGTATCGTTTAAAAAAATGTATCTTTTACCTGACATTTAGTAAACTTTTACCTGTGTATTCTGATGTCTCCCTTAAATTCTTATAACCTCTTACAAGCAGTTTTTTCTGTTCAGTCTACTTACCGAAATATTTGTAATAATAAATTAAAATAGAACATACTGTGTCTAACTGGATGTTTCACCTAACTTTATCACCTGAAATATTTCTACCACATTTAAAATTGTATAAAAATGTTTCCTACAAAAGTTGTATAGTTTTGTGGAGACCGTCATATAGTAACAATAGTTTTATTCCGTTGGGAGGGGTTAATAAGATACAAAGGTCAACTTCTTTGTTTTAAATAGAATTCTATATTTTTCTGGTTAGTACCTGATAGCTACTTTAAGGGAAAATTCAAAGATCAACAGCAATAAGTCGTTTAAGGTTATTAAAGGTTGTACAAATAAAATTTTTCAAAATTCAGTGATATTCAAAATGCTTACCACTGATTTTAATGTATTTTAAATATCGCTTATTGTTAATCATCGAACAGGTAACGCGTTTTCAGGTCCTGCTGTGTTGTAGGTGGTTTTTGATATAGTACATCTTTCATTGTACCGCGTATTATTGAAGGTCATTAAATTCGTCTTTAAATCTGCATTTCCTGACCAGAAAAATATAGAATTTCATCTAAACAAACGAAATTTATCTTTGTATCTCATTAACCCCTCCTTACAGAGTACAACTTGTTACTAGACGACGGCTCCCATTAAACTATGCAACTTTTGTAGAAAATATTTTCATAAAATTTTAAATGTAGCAGAAATATTTCAAATGATAAATTTAAATGAAACACCTTGTATATCAGTAACAACGTTAATATAAGCCATGTAAAATTATAAAAATTTGAAAAAATAACATATCATAGACTATTTTCGTTAACATTAGAGTAAATCACTTATAAAAATACTTAATATATTCTTTTGTTTTTGTTTAAATGTAAGTATGTTTAAATCTTTGTAAACATGTATAAAAATTAGTTGTATTATGATAATGTAGTAAAAGAATGGTATATTTTTGTATTTAGTCTCTATTAAAATGCATCTATTTGATATGTGAATTAAGCGTAATGGACTTGTAATAGTACACTGCATTTCAGTTTTGTGTGTTTACATTCCTTGATAAATGGGTATGCGTTTTGCTGCAAATGCTGCAAGCCCCTCAATTCTGTCTTTTGTATCCACAGTTTTAGCATAACATTGTTTCTCAATTTCAAGTCCATCTGTGATAGGTACCTGAAGACCTTTTGATATTGCAGTTTTTGCAACTCTGAAACATAATAAAAATAAAATGAGTACTACTTTTTAGAATGTGAACCAAAGTTGTAAGACACGAATTTGAAAATTGTTACAAATTAGGTTTTATACTTACTTAACTCCAATTGGTCCATTAGGCAAAATTTCTCTAGCAATGGTTAAAGCAGCTTGGTAAGCGGCATCGCCGCTTTTATTTTGTGGAACTACTTGATTTACTAAACCAATCTTCATAGCTTGTTCACCATCAACTAAACGCGAGGTATAAATGAGTTCTTTAGCTTTAGCAGTTCCAATTATTCTTGGAAGTCGTTGTGTGCCACCAGCTCCAGGAATAATAGCCCATTTTGTTTCTACAAGGCCCATTTTAGCTTCTAATGATGCAACTCTGATATCTGTGGCTAAGGCAAGTTCTAGTCCTCCACCTAATGCAAAACCATCTATGGCAGATATTACTGGAGTTGGCAAATGTTCAACATTACTCATCATGTTTCTCAAGAATGAAACAAATTTTGGAACTTCTGAGTTATCCATCTTTGCTCTTTCTCGCAAATCTGCACCAGCACAGAAAATTTTTGGAACTAAACTACGAATAATTAGTACTCTCAGTTTATTATCTTCTCTAACAGAAGAAATAGCATCACTGAATTGATTAACTAAAGTTTTGCCAAGTGCATTACAAACTGCAGGCCGGTTTAATCCCAATACTACAATACCATTGTCTTTTCCATCTAAATATTTCAGTACTACTTCTTTTGCATCATCTTTTGGATTCAGCATTACATTTGTGGACATTGCCCTTACTGCAGTTGTGCAAAGAGAATGGAAAGTATGCTTGACACTTGTTGTTAAAGGACCCATTATATAAAGCTTATGTATATACAGGCTTTCACTGAATTAAGTCTTGCGTAAATTCAATCTGAAAAAATAATTATTATTATTAAACAAACAAATA
>NW_017100242.1:4790326-4791291 GCF_001263275.1 Habropoda laboriosa
AGAATAAAATAAAACATAATTATTAAAAGAAATATAGAATTATCGGTATTAATATATTAATAGCACTATTAACAAATAACTTCTTGTAAACAATGTCGGCATATTTAAAACTATGACTGGTGTTCTTTTTGTGAATATATTATTGCATATCCACTTGTAAAATATAATGGAGCGCGATACAAAATATAAAGTTTAAAGAATTATGTAGTTTACATTATAAGGCGGCTAAATATTTAGATGAGAATATATATTAAGAAAGAAATATCGTACCTGTGTCGTAAACAGTATTGGAATGCTGGAGGCGACTCCGTGGACTTTATGCACTGTCGTGTTTCGTCAATAACATCAAAACATTTGTGGAAGGGAGAGTTGAGAAAAGACCTTCAATACCTCCACGGCGACGTCGCGGACGCAACTGGTCGTTGCAGAAAATGAAAGGAAAATATACATTGCGACCTAGTGAAGTTGTATGCGTATTTATATACTGCGCGTTACATACATATAGATAAGATCCGAGCAGCCACCTTGTGACAGGAGATATGTTTTCTATGCCTCGATTAGCTTTGTAAATACACAATGTAACTGGAGAAAAGAAATTCAATTTAGAATTAAACTATTTTTTTAGTTATTGCAGATACGATAAAATTGTTCGATTGGAAAAGTTAGGTTAGAAAAACAATATAATAATAGAATTATGATCCCTTTAGTTACGAATTCTTTTTCTTAAAATGTTAATTTTGCTGATTTTACAATGGTATCCTTTTTTTTAGTTATAACAAATTTATAATATGTATACGTTCTTGATATATCATACGGATGTGCGCGCGCGTGTTTTATTACAGTGTTAAAAATATGGAATTTTTTTAGAAAGAATCAACATGATTTTGAAAATATATATAAAAAAATACAACAATATTGTATATAAAAAAAATGGAAAATGGTGAATTAATTTTTTAAATTTTTAT
>NW_017100242.1:4791312-4794785 GCF_001263275.1 Habropoda laboriosa
GAATCCTCAATTGATTACAGTCGCTCTCATTAATATCCGGCCACTCTTTAGAATAGTATAACTTTTTTAAAATTGGACCAAACGACTTGAATTTTTTTGAGAAGTTAGAAGGATTAGTTTACTAGATGACGTGTATAAACAAATTTGTAAACATCGCAATTTGTGAGAATTGCGAAGAAAATTCTAAAGGTCAGTTTTTACAACTATTTTATCTGAGTTTGTAGTGAAAATATAAGATATACGTTTTGTAGTTTTATGTCAATTATACATGCTGAAAATTTCAACGAAATTTTCTTAGCAGTTAATTAATCAATCTTAAAAGTAAAAATTAAATTTGTTCTTATAGATTTATTATTAATTATTTGTAAAAATAGTTTTTTATCATTAAATTGTACCTTTCATTCTAAAGGTAGATTTACTTCAGTAAAATGATTACCGTGAGGTTATTGCTAAGAAATAATCTCCTACAGAATTTCCTTTCTTTAACCGTATTGTCAATATTACAAAATAAATGACGAAAATCAGTAGGAAAATGTTCACGTTTAAATACATTAGTCTGTTGTATTTAAAATAGTTTATTGATATATAAATATTGATAGGATAGCAATAAAACAATATAAAAAATTGACTTATCCATTCTACAATGAATATTTCGTAAATGGTAAGCTCATTTGTTTTCAGTATTGGCTGACAGGAAATGATAGTTCGAATGCAGATTACATCGACATCGCAGTTCGAAGATTTTGCAAACTTTGCAAATTACCGGTGAAAATTATCATAAATAAATAAATAAATAAATAAATTAACGGATGTTGTTCTATAATGAAAATACACGTCGTTCAATCTGATTATCTTTCCTTTTTCTTTTTACAGATGCAGTGTACGCCATTAACAGAATTCTCTTTCGAGTAAAAGGGAAGACAAACAGCTTGCCATTTGTTGACTCTTAAATCCCCAGTTTTGTCAGCATTAAATATGCAAATATTCGCACAAAAAAAAAAAAGAAAACGAAATAAATAAATCGGTGCTTGCGATAGAAATTGGAAATTTAAACATTGTAATATTAAATTTCCAGCTTAAACATTACATTTCAAAGTAGAATGTGTTATATTAATATAAAATAGAATAGATGTATTCGATTTATATAAACAAATATCGACGAATTCTATTTTACATAAATATCGAATCGAAGAATGTCGCTCTTTAATTAACAAAACTGTTACGTATATTGAATACGACAAATGACCTAAACAGCACAAAAAGCATGATATCTACGAACTATATTTGATATTTACATACATTGGGACGGTGAAAAAGTTGATCGAGTGTTTCAGATGCGATGCTTGATATTTGAATAGCGTTTGTTAAATATTCTCAATATTTTTTAACATTCTTAATAATTCGAATCGAGACATCCTAAATCAAAAATTATACTACTCAAATATGAAAATTTCTCGTCGTGCGTCGAATTCTCTTGATTCGAATCCACGAAGCAAACAGCAAGTATTCTCGCGATTGAAATGAATTAGAAAAAAAAAAAACAAAAAGAAGAAAAGTCCACTTTTGCGGTACTCTTGGGTGATTTCATTGAAACGAACGGTGTGTGATCGAGATGAATATTTAAGCGGCGGTGTTTACAACAGGTGGAGGTCGAAGCATCGACTTTGTCGCCGACGATAATTTCTCCGAGACTAAATGAGCAATGTGCGACGATCTCTTCCAGACAAATTCGCGCGTTCTGTCGTGATCGTCCGCACTCTCCACTCGTACCTATTAAAAAAAAAAAAGAAATTGTTCGGGTTTAATTCATGTTTGCGGAACGAATTAAATTTTAGGGGATAAATTTGAATTAAGTTCATGCGAATTATTCGAATAATCGGTGCACGTTGAAGTTATTTGAATCGTTCGATTAGTGCGTTTAAATAAAGCTCGATAATTATTTAAATATTAATGTTAACATTAGGTCAACGTATCCATGTAAATATTGTAACAACGTTGTACGAAATTAGTATTAATTTCGATAAGTTTTTTATTTTCTGTTAATTTGTTTGTCTGTTATTGTTGTCCAGTATGATGGAATCTTTTTTAATAATTAAGCGAGAGTCTGATTGAAAAATACAAAAGACATTTTTCGTAGATTGTGGATTTTTATGCAAATTTTTGTGTTTATGAATATAATTGAAAAAATAAAAGCTAGATAGGCAATTGTTTTAATCATTGAGTATTATAACGAGTGCTATATTTTGGGTTTAGCTGTATATGTTTGCTTATTATATATATTCTGTGTATATTTGTGCCTTCAAATTTTCCATAAATACGTAAAAATCCGCAGTTTAGTTGTATGTAGTTTGCTAAGAAGTTATTGTACGTGTTACTTTGGTGTACGAGTGATATCTTGAAAGTTTAGACTGTTACCAGTTTTAGATGACCTTAAAGTAGATAGATTATTACATGTATAGTGATATGATAGAAAGTTTGGTAGCATTTTAATATTTGAAGATCGAAGATATGCGCGAAGATTGATGCTTGTAAAACATTTTGAATGATATCTAATGAAAGCTGTGGTAGAAAATATTTTTCATTGACATTAACTTTTTCACTATATTGTTATTATTTTAAACTTTACAATATTCATCGATATTACTTCTTTAAGTTTCATAAACAATTATATTCTATTACGATTACAAATTAAACAATTTTGCAATATTTGCAGATAACTTCGTTAATATTAATGTAGAACAAAAAGTGTTAGAAAATGTAGCATAAGTGTATTACTAATTTTAGGATAATTACTTTTAAGATAAAGTATAGTCAACAGTCAGTTTGCAAGATATTAATAGATTTCATATTTCTTTTAAAAGCACTTGCTTTGTTAAATGTGTATTTTTTGAAGTTACGTCTGTTTCTAGAGTATTATAAAATGAGCAGCTGTTATTGTTAAAACAGTAAACGAGTAAAGTAAAGTCGGAGTTACGACAAAATAATGGGTGAAACGCAGAAAATGTTATTAGTTGCATTATCTTGCAAAATTCTTGATAAGAATGATTGAAGGAAATAGCTGAATAATAGTGAGGGGGAAAAAAGTATCAAAAAAATTATCTAAACTGTTAAAGTTGTGAAAAAAACATTGAAGGAAAAAAGGAATGATATTTTTATATACATATCTCTAGGCACGCGTTCACTGTGCTCAGATAATACAATATTCAAGTAAAAAATAGTATATATTTGCATGTGATATTAAATAAAATTTCTTAATTCGTAATTTTTCAAGTAGATCTGACAAACAAGAACGAAAAGTTAATGAAATTATTAAATATTTCATTAAATATTTCCTTACTTTAATAATGAAATATTTTATGTTAAAAGATAATTTTTACTTTAGTTTATTTAATATATTTCAAACATGTTTAATTGTTTCCTTATTTCTGTGTTAAATATAAATGATATTATATTTGCATTTGTAATAATTTAAG
>NW_017100242.1:4794890-4817880 GCF_001263275.1 Habropoda laboriosa
TGATTTTTAATTACATATTTAAGAGACGTAGTTTTTAAAGAGAATTTTCTTTCTTCTGTTTTAAAGTATGATCTTTAAATTTTCCAATTAATTCAAGTAATTGAAATTTTATTGTATTATTTAGTTTTTAAATGCACGTTTATTAAAACCTTCTCTAAAGTATGTACATACATATCTGTATACCATCTAATGGTTTCAAGTAAGAAAGAACCCAAAAATTAATTTTATAGAAATGAAAAATTTGTAAATTATTAATTACGAACTTACTTGTTTAGGTTGCAGAACTCGAATAGAATTGAGGGTAGCAACACCGCCGTGAAGAACACGAAGGCTCAATTTTCCCGACATTTCGGCGGTGGTTGCGGTCGCGCTTCTCAATTCCTTCTTTGCAGCTCTGCCGAATTCCTTCTCCACCTTCAGTATCAGAGGACCAAGGGTGAATTTCGTTTTGATCATAGTGTGGTCGCTCATCATGTTCACCGACACGTCCCCTGATCTCTGAAGGCTTGCAAGTCCGTAAAGTGTAGCTCGTGCCTTTGGTTTGCTCTTTCTCAGCTTGCGAAACAAGTAAGAAATGCTTATTTATTTTTAACTTTCACGTTTACTTCTCTTAACAAACTTTTTTCTCTCTTTTTTTCAAAGAAAATTTTCTAATTTTTTAATTTTCTAATTTTCAAAGTTGAATCTTCTTTCTTTCGCCTTTATCGAATGCATTTATTTTCCATGAATTTTAAATTATCGACACGAGTAAAAAATACTACAAACGAAGTTGCCTCGTATACAGAAAGAAAAGGTATTTTGTAAAATGTAACAGAAATAATACTTTTCAAAACAGAAGGTTATTAAACAACTTGTTAGATCAGTTGTGCATACTGCGCGTATAAACAGACAGATCTCACTGTAAGGCAATATTAATTAAAGAACAGTGTTCCGATATTCGCTGAATCATCGAGTTATTTCTGATTACGTTTCTGATTCATTAAATTGACAGTGATGTCAACGAATAATCATTACCTTATTTTTGTTACTGCTGTTGGTTTGGTTTTTTATTTTGTTCTTCGTTCCAGTACGATTTTTATTTGATTTCTTGTTATTTGAACTAGCCGGTCGGCTGGCGGTAGACTTTGTAATACTTTCCACGTTCGATCTGCTCGCAAATTCAGATGCGGCGGTCGTATCTGCTTCTTTCTCGATGTTGATTACGGACACAGTGATGTTTTCCAGATTTTCCATGATTTTCTAGAAGTTCGTTCGAACGATCAAAGCAGAAGTACACTTTAAACTTGCAAATTCTACGAAGAAATTATTAGTTTCTTAATAAAGTCATGACGCAGTTTCAGATAGCACTGAAATGGTATACAAAGAGACAAAATAGAAGCGAAACGAAAGAACAACTCTTTTTCGACCCACCGCCTTTTTATTTTTTTCAATAACTTCTCTTGTTATCGAGTTTGTTCGTTTAAGTTCCCTTAGCGTTATATTAAATGTTTATTGTCTAGGTTCAAATGGTTTGTTGGTAATAAAAATTGTCACACGTAAGGTTTTGGGGTATTTTTTGACCTTTGACCATTTTTGAGTCAAAAAAGACTCAAATGGGAAGAAAATTGGAAGAAGCATTAACCCTACATAGTGTGTTCTTCCATTTGACTATACACTTAGGGTCTTTGGGCCTTTTTTGGCCCAAAAAAAAGTCAAAGGTCAAAAATGACCCAATTTGATTTTTGTTATTAATATGATTTTATCGATGACCCAAAGATTTCTAAATTGCTTATTGCCTAATTTACCGTAGCAATCTAGTATCTTGTAAAAATTTTTCATCGATACTGTATCACGTACCTGCGTGTGCTCGGGGATTTCCTCAGTTGTTTTCTCTGTTGGTGCAACAGTAGCTCCTAAAGTGCTTTTCTTCGTCCCGTTCTTGTTGCCATTCTTTTTCGTTTTGTTCTTGCTTTTCTGCTTGTTCAACTTCGATTTTGCATTCGGATTGGTAAGTTTCACCGTCACGGGGTCGTAATTGCTACGCAGGATCTTATTGATTCTTCCTAAAATATTGTCCACGAATCGATTGTACTTCGCCACGTAAATGGCCGAAACGTCGTTGCTCGCGTCCGACTGCATCATGCCTGAAATTTACAATTATCACGTTCATTTATATGCCCAATTTTTGTATCGTTAAATAATAGAGTGTAGAAACATTTGTTGCGTCGAAACATCTCCACTAAAATAGAATATTTTCGTCGTATTATAATATTGTTTGTACGATAGAAAAATATTTGAAGGCTCAATGAGTTCTTCATATTAAAATTAAAAAAAAAAAAAGAGTAATTTTTATTGGAATAATTAGATAAACTTTGAATGGGGTTTTCAGATTACATGTTCGATGTTAAAATTTTAGAAAAGAAGGGGAATTTTTTATCAGAATAATTAAACAAACTTTCGGTACAAAATTTTAGATACAACAGAGCTTCGATGATTCTGAATAAAAAGAATGTTTCAAGTTGTTAGGTATTTCAATTGTTTTTTTAAATGCCTCACAGTACATACGAAGTTTACGTTTGTCATTAGTATGCAAGGGTACGTCGAGCACGTGTTCTCCACGAAATCTTTGCCATGAATTTAGGGCAATGAATAAGAAAGGGGCGTCTGACCTAGAAAACATCCTAATAGTGTCCTTGACCGCGATTCTCAGACTGGCCACTTTTCAATGACGTGTAATCTTACAGCAGACCAATGTCAGTGACAGGTTTTCTAGAATGAAGTTTTGAGGGAAATGCGGCAGCCACGTGGGAATCGTGGATATTTTCGCGCGAAACAGTTTTATTTATTTAAAAAGAAGAATTGGACTATTGAAGATGTCTGGATAAAAAAAATGCTCGAAGAACGTCAAAACGTTTATTGTCTGCGAATTAAAGTAGATAGTGGGCTAGATTAATGCGTGTCCAGTGGTTGTTGACTGAAGTCGACGTTGGTATCGAATAGGAAGAGAAACATGTATTTTCAATTTTTTAAGAAGTTGACGAATTCGAAATTTGAGGAATAATCTAATGTTATTTTAAATAGCATGTAATTGCGAATTTCGAATTTTTTAACGTCCAGGATGGATGTAATGAATGTTTCGTTCAAAAGTATTTCGTTCGTAACGAATTTTGTGCATCGCTCAACGTTCAGAAGAAAATCCATGAATTAAAAAAGGGTTTACTTTTGTTTACGAATAAAGACAGATTGTGCATTGCTATAAGCAAGTTGTGAAATAGAACAATGTCCAATAGGAGATTATTTATTAAAAATGGAAATTACTGTAGTAGTCATGCAGCTTGCAAATTTATCGATGAATTTGTAACTGAATAAAATAATCTGTAAAGATGTTTGTTATTTAAAGATTTTAAGTTACATACTCCCATTCATGAATGGAAGTGACATTAATAATTATTGTACAGACGAATGTACAATGAAAAATTATCGAAATCATTCGAAATTTTATATTTATACTCTTTGTAATTATATTCTTCGTACGGTATTGTTCAGAAAATAGTTTTAAACAACAGCGTTATTTCTATTTTATACACGTAGAGATATAAGAAACAAAATGAAAAAAGGTGTTCTATTTTAGTTGTATCTTCTCGAAGATTAGATACCGTCTCTATCTGCGTTTATATCAAAACGTGCGTCTGAAGTACTTGTGATATAATCAATATCGAAACGTGCTTGTATCTTCTATCTTTTTTTGATTCTTACATACGATTCCAATTAATAACCTTTATCGATTTTATTGTTTTACTTTTTAATTATCTGTTCGTCGCTTCACATCTCTCACTTTCCATATTACGTTATCATTTCTACTATGATAAAAAAGACGCAAGTTACAGCATTATATTAAATCTGTGCAAAGGTTTCCATCGCTTATAAATCAATGGCACTGAGTAGCACTGTGTGCTTCCTCGTTTAAATTTTCACAGTTGGTATATAACATTAATATCCCATTATCAGTATTCTTGTCACAAATAGTTGTAGATATTAAAAAAAATAAAAACTAAATGCACATTCTTCAAAAAAGTACTGTAGTAACTTCTGCATGGACTTAACAAACGAGCCACTAGGGAGCCAAAGTGACTGACTCCGCAAAATTAAATTTACTAAATTTTTTTTCTTTATCAAGAGTCAAGCATCGAGCACGTGCTTTGATCCTAAAATTGGAAGAATTTCTAAAAGCGGAGTTGATCATTTCGTCTTCTGAGTGGCTCGAATAACGAGAAATTCATTCGTACACACCCAGGAAATAATGAAAAAGAAGAAGAAGAAAAAGTAAGACCGATCTTATTCGGTGCATCAAGTTGAGAAAAATATGAGCGTGAAGGGGTTAATGCTCGAGCATCGAATTATTCAAGTCACCGATGGTACAGGTCTGTACAATCCAGTGTGACTAGCGTTAAGCTATGCGATGAATCGACACGCAAAACTTCCGTGTACCGACCTCGATGAATTAAGTTCGTAAGAAAGAGCGACAATGTTAACGGTATATCGGAATCCTTCGGCGCAGTCAAACTGGTCTTCGATCTGGGTCACGACCTGCTTCCTACTCACCTACAGACCTATCTAGCCAAGGTATGCGCACGTATGGGCAAGCTTCCTCGTGTCTACCTAAAAACTCTCCCCGGTCGTTGATCCTATTTCAGCCACTTTCCTCCGATCGATCGGGATCGACGCGTTCAAAGTGGGGCCACGCCGATGAATCTTTTTTCTTTTTCTTTTTTTTTCCAAGGGAATTCGTGCTCAATGGAAATACAAGATTGTCAATGCTTCGCAAGAATTTGATAGTTTGGTGTCGTTTCGAAGATTTTAAGGGAATAGATAGTTTTTTCATATAGAAATTTTATCGATCGTTGGAGTTACTAGTTTCGTGATTTATGGAAAGAAAATGGGATTTGAAATTATTAATATTAATATGGGCCAAAATTTGGCCAAAATTACTAAGTTACCATTCGGTAAATAAAAGAAAGTACCTTTGTCAATTTACATTCCATACAAATCTACAGAAACTATAAAAACGTTCGTAACGAATATCCCAAAGCTGCGTTGCAGCAACGAAGAAATTCAAAATGGAAATTTTGATCGACTAAAGAAAGAACATGCTACCCATAAATTTCTGTTTCGCGCAAATCACTTGGAAAACTTGAAAAAAATCATCGATCATCGTTGAAAAATTCGAAAGCTTGAAAATGAAGCTCGCTCTAATTAGATTCACCTCGAGTAAAAATTCGAAGAAAAATTGCACGCTAAAAAGGAAGTCCGTGACCGAGCACTCGATAATCGAGCCTCCGGATAGGGAAAATGCAATTACGTGGGGGCCTTACGATCGAGGACGGGTGCCAGCCGTGACTTTGGGTGTGGGTCAGGGTCGTGGACGAAAGAACTTCTTTCGTATCGCCACGTACTTACTTACGTTTACGCTTTACTCTCCGGGTCAGCGGCCTCATTCTGTTTTGGACCGAGTGCCTGGTGAAAGCCAAGAAAAAATTTCAACCCAGTCACACTTTTATTCGATCTGACCTCTCGCGGAGTCCTGTAGAAAGTTAATTGGCCCCGAGTGGCCATCTAATTAAAAGTTCCGATGCGTTCGTGCGTGCCGTTCGTTTCGTTTCGTTTCGTCTCGCGCCTATTTCTCTTCAATTAAACGATCCTTCCCTCGGCGAAACTCGATTGGGTATTGAACATGCCTCTTTCGACACGCCTCGTTTAGTGTAATTAGTATCTACGCGATTCTGTTGGAACGATATTCGGAGATACTCTGAACATTTTCAAGCTTTCAAATTTTTGGTGCGTTGCTCCTTCGATTGCGTTAATTTTACTTTTTTACGAAACAAGTTTTTTATTCGCTTCGGTAAAAGTGGTCAATGGGGTTAGGTTTTTCGGGGATTCCTTGAAGATTGTCGATGAGCTATCGAAATACAGAGTGGCGTAAAAATGCTTGATACTGTCGAAGATAGCTATTGAAATTTTGCGACGAGTTATGGAAAACGTGGGAAACATTTAAAAGGGGAATCCCTGAAGTGTAACTCGCGGATTTTGATGAAACTTTGCAGGTTAACAGAGAATGGAAAGTTATACGACCAGGTTCAATTTTAGGTGTAGACTTTCAATAGTTTATAAGATATTTAACAATAAAGATTGAATTTCGTCGATTAGGGAGCGTGGCTAATTTTGAAATGAGCCGCCAAATCAAGCAAGTCCTTGGAGTAGTGGCCATAGTTGGTAAGTCTGGTAAACGAAGGGCTCGAACGGTACCAATTTACCCTTGGGTTAAAATTTTTCTTCCTGCTTATTCGTCCAATTTAACTTCCGTATTACGATTTTTAAATCACCTCTTTAATACATAAGAATATGCAAAACAAATTTTTGATAATTCTATATTATACGTATCATTTTCTGGTTAATGATATTGTTGCGAGCACCGTGTATGTACTCATGATCTACTGGTGTTCGCTCCGGAATTGGTAAAAAGACGGTCCGACCTTACCGACCGGGGAATATTGATTCAACAGTCTCTGTCTTAACCTAGACTGACTGAGATACTTGTACGATTGTCAATAAATGTTAAGAGGTGTTCGTGTTCAAGTTATTAAGGAGTTTAGTTACATACACTACCGGCCAAAAGTTTAGAATCATCTTCCAGTTTTCATCATCTGCTACTAATTTTTCATAGACTTGAAGTTTATCTCAACTCTACATTTATTAATTTATCTCATATCGATTGATTTGAGTGATAAAAAATTCTAAAAGCTGCTGAATTTTTTCCGGAAATTTTTGTGTAAATTGCAATGCACAGTGATTCCAAACTTTTTGCCGGTAGTGTAGATAGTTATTAAATATGCCGAACGAAGGGGAAGCACCGAAGGCAGGTAGCAACATCAGGTTGTATCATTTTCTCATTAATGATATTTATCGCACAATTGAATTAAAAATATGATTACTCTTTTTTCTTTAGTGAATTGGATTTTTATACGAATTATTAACACTGCGTAAATCTTCAGTTTTACGTTTCAATTTTTCACCCTCCAATTTACAAGAAACATAAAAGTGTTAGGGACTTTTGCACCGCCCTGTATCAAAACATTGGCTTTCGTAAACACGTCTCTGTTTCAAGTGTATACTTGTTGCTAATCTTGGAGCAGTGTAATTTATTGGAAACTGTCAGGAGTGCGTTATTTGCGATATTAATTAGAAAAAATGAGATCACGGAACGCGGAGATACGAAGTGAAACTGTGAAACCGTCTGTTGATAACAGTGATAAAGGTATGTAGTGCTGTTTGAAACAGCACGTATCGAGAGTAACGATAAAAGTGTGCGTGGTTTTATGAAAAAGGGCAACGACATTGGTTTCTCGGAACCAGAAAACAATCTTACGATTTGTTTATTTAAAAACGAAAAATTTTCTTCTTCAAGAAGTTCCTCGTAAGTGTTAAGTTTTAAGTTCGATTTTTATTTATAAATTTTTTAAGTATTTGTTTCGTACTCGAGTTAAACGGGGCATTTTCTAATCTGAACGATTTTTAAATTATAAAAAATGAGCGTTGTTTATTTTGTTACACTTGAGAGTGATCACGAACGAGAACTTGTATAATTTTAAACGAATTCGGTGTTTTTTTATGGAACATGTGGTTTGCAGCTTTCGTAAGTAGCGAACGACAAGTAGAATGAGGACTGCTTAATGTAATACGAGAAATGTATTCTTGCAGGAAGTAGTTCGTGAACATAGTTGGAATTATTTAAGTGTAACTTTTCTTCGGTGTTTAATGTTTATAGTCAACTAATGAATAAAACAGCTGAAGTAAATAAACTGGAGCAGTTCAATATGAATTTTCATTTTACGAAGACTGAAGTTTAGAGAGCATTAAGAAGGATAATTGTAGTTTCTAATGTTGAAGCTCTTTTTTTTTTTTTCGTTCTTATGCTTTCAAATCTTTAGGTGTCTCTTATCTACCATTGGCCGCGTACCTTCTTTCGATGCGAATTATTTTTCACCTATGCTTCTTTACTACCAAACTGCTTCTTTAAACGAGAAACAGTATTTCTTTAAACATTGGAACATTTTTTAAATTATTATACAGAAATTATTAACAGGTGAAAATTTCACCAAATGGGGAGTAGTTTCCTTCGTAAAACTAAGGAAAATTATATCGTTATTAATTTATATGCAGAAGAAAGCTAATAATTATTAAAGAATTATTGAAGAATTAGTTAATTTTTAAGAAACACAGCAGTCTTTCTTTTAAATTTCTTAAGTTTCTCGAAAACTTAAGAAGTATCGAGCAACTCTACTTATCCCTTAAAAAAAAAAAAATCATTTTTAACTAAATACTATAAGTAAATAATTATGGAAACAGTCTAACGTGTCCAAAGTTTGTTAGTACCACTAGTCTCACGTGCTACTAAAAACAGTCAACGCTTGTTCAGCGTTTGCGTTATCGATGTTGTTATGCACATTGATGGCATAATTTTTCATTCTACAATACTGTGCGTTGCTTCGCTAGTACTACTATGCAACTACTGTGCGTCTATCATCTACAAAAGGCGTGAAATTTGTGTGCAGGCCCACAGTGATGTGCTACCGTCCAGTATAATGTACGTGATTGTCGTCATAGTGTCGTAAAACCGTTCACCAAACACGTGCATATAGGTGTCAAGGATAAGGCAAAAAATTTTCAAGCAAGGGCTACAGTACTACTTCTACGAACGAGTGACAAGACAAGCGAAAAAGATCCCTTAGTAAAAGGAAAAGCTCTGTCGGCAACGATCATTCAACCCTTTGAACCAATTAATTCAACATCTGTCGTAAATCGAGTAATTCACGTCTTGATAACATTTAGCAATTAAATTGCATCTGAAAATTTCGAACTAAACTTTTTTCAAGTTGTTATATACTTTTGAATTTACAGGTGTTAGAAGAATTATTAGAATGTTGCACAATTCAGAAAGAGCCATCTTAATGATTACTTTGTATCGTTGGAGTGATCTTTGAAAGTAATCTTGTATTTATTTTTTTCACTGGCAATAATTGATCGAATTATGAATTTTTGAAAGGGCACTTCCGGTTTAGAGGTTTAGTTCTGTTTTTCTATTACATTATTCAATAGTAATAGGTATTACCAAAAATTTTTCAGCTATTTTATGCCTGGAAATTTCTGAATAATAATAATTACAAAAGATAGTAAAATAAAAATCAAACTCCATTCTTTTCTTCCTGTATATTGTGCAGCTTGTTTTCATTTGAATAATTAAAAAAAAAGTATTTAATAACATACTAAAATTATATTTTATCAATTAACTACGAGTACCTTGATACTTTCAAGATATCCAAAAAAAAAAACTTGAAAAAAGATCGATTACGGTGTAAAGAAAAAAAGAATAAAAACGCGCAACTTCCTCGAAGCAATTTGATATTACGGTGAAAGACAGAGAAGATAATTGCTGCGAAGGGTTGAAAAAGCTAAGTGACAACACATCACGCATTAAATGAAGAAAGTAGCTTTAGACGATCCAATGCTATATGAAAGCCGTGCATCGCGATGGGAAAATGAATATCGTTCGATTTTCTTCTCGTTTTTCCTTCGTGATCAAGGAAAAAAGGAAAAGAGAAGTTATCCTCTGGATCACGCGTGACTGGACAAATACATGGAAACCGGTTCGAACAACGGACGATGGTGATAGAAATAAAAAGGGAAGACACAATTTTTTTTTTTTTTTTGTAAAAACAATAAATTATCTGTATTTTTGCAATCCAGAACGGACAATGTCTCTGTACAAGCTTCTTTTCAGACAGAAGTGTTACAATCCTGCGCAATAAGCAACGCCGTTTCATAGCCATAATTTCGTTTCGCGAATATTTTCCCTTCGTTTTTCTCGCATTGCTCGAAATAAAGACAATCGAAGAAGGAAGCACTTTGGAAAGAAGAGAAACGAAAATTTTTTAAACTACAAGACAATTGCGGGCGAAATTTTGAACGTAAAGCGAAAAGAACGTAAGCATGAAGAAATGCGAAAGAAAGTTGAAGAATCGAGTAATTGTGCACGATTGAAAGATCTAAATGGCTAGTTACGGTGTTGCTTATCTAGCAAATTAACGACATCGTTCACTTGACGGCTCTCTTTCTCTCATTCTTACGTAAAAACACACGGAATCTCTCTCTTCGTTCCTCGTTCGTTCGACGATCAGTCGATAAAACGGTCCGAGGAGAAAAGGGAAATACGTGACGTGAGGTCACCAAGGCATTTTCATATGCTACTCATCTTTTCGTATGTCGCCAAAGTACCTTTTTTTCCCTCCGTTTCACATCGCTCCAAATATACAAGATATCTTTCACGATCGAAAATTTCTCTAATCTCTACACGATTACTTCTTCAACACCACAGAATGTTCCACGTTTCGTCCGATGTTAATCGAAGTTGAAGGAGATACGAGAAAAGAGTCGCAAGCAAGTAGCTGTAACAAACTCTTCTCTGAAATAAATACAAGAAACAACAGCCGCGTTGTTAATTTACTCTTCTAAATAAATATAAGAAAAGAAGCGTAGAAAGGTGAAATCGCACGAATCGTGAAACACACTGTGAGTGTGGCAAAGTTGCAAATAAACATGCGCAAGATAATTTCTTTTTCGCTAGATGTAAACCGTGAAAAAGAAAAAAAAGAAGAGGAAGAAGGAAAAGAAGAAAGAGAAGTATCTGCAGGTACAGATCGAAAGGTACTTTGAATTCTTCGTTCCGTTACTTTCGTCCTACTATTCAACGGCGCTTACACGATCTTCGAATAGCTTTGGCTAAAACGTATGTACAATTCGCCTCTTCTAAATTCACTTGGTGTTGCTCGTTTAACAGTTAACTCGATGCCGTGGACGAAAGTCGTGCAAGCTCGCGTTGGAACAACGAAGAACGCGTGCTTATCGATTTGCCATGCTGTTCGACCACGTGCGAATCACTTCGAGATAGAAGAGGTATTTATGTTAATAAATATAAAATAAATATACTATCGCTAGTTCTACCACTCTACCACTACGTCTACCGCTACAATTAGACTTTGTTTTTCTTTAATTTCAAGCGACTTTTTTCCAAATCGGAAGCAGTAGGTAGCTCGTCGAGGAAGAAGGCGAGATCTTTCTCGATCGTTGCTTGCGGACGATCGATCAAAGATCTCCTTCGACGTTGACGCGTTAGTTGTTGCTTTTTTCTCTTTTTTTTTTTGGAAGCAAAGTGTAAGCGATGGTTGTATCGAGATAGACAGTTTCGTTTGAAAGAAGAACGAAGTTATTGTGTCGAACAGCACCGGTGAATAGAGGAGCTTCTCGAATCGCGACCGAGCTCGATCCAGAGCTTTGCTTTTTTTTTGTTTTCAAACGAGTGCGCAAGTTCTACTGGTCGTTAGAGAGTAGTTAGTTTTTGCCGAATTAGCTTTTAGAGAATTGGTGTAATTTTGTAATGCGGTTATTCTTAAATCCGATCAAACGGAACGAGATAAGATGAATCGTAGATGAGAGGCGTTTGTGAGCAAATTATGCTTGATAGTTTTATTGGGCTACGCGCGTTTACATGGTTGCTGTTGAAACGTGTTTCGATTGTTTGGTAGTCCTTTGGATTAATGAGCTTTGTAACTGATTTTAAGAAATTTTCGTTGAAATTGTAAATTTTGAAAGGTAGCTGTTTACTTTGATTATTGTTTTTATGTGGACAACGAGTATCCTATGAGAAAAAATGATCTTATACAAATTTTGCATTGCTCTATATACTACCGGTTAAAAGTTTGCTATACTCTGTTCAAAATGAGAGTAACCTCGCTTCGCGCATGGGACGTGCCTAAGGCAGAGCTGGAACCACTAGAACGTCCAAACCACCACTTAACCACCTACGTTTTTCTCCGTCTTACCCTCTGCTACGCTCTCTGTCTATGCGCAGAACGGACGAAAATCGGTCCGAGAGCGAGGTTACTCTTATTTTGAACGACGTATATCACTTGCCAATTTACACTAATATCGAATTTGCTAATAATTCTTCGTAAATTTGGAATTAGTGTTGCGGAGATCGATAGAAATTTACTTTATTTCGATTGCTTTGAACGATAAAAAATTTGTTAAAAAATTCTTGAAATTTTCGTGTAATTTGCAATGCACAGTGATTCCAAACTTTTGCCCGGTAGTGTAAACGTATACATTAACCAAAAATCATTACTAAACGATAACAGTCATCGTACAAATTGGAACGAAGAAAAAGTTGAAAAAGTGAAGAAATTTAAGTATTTCGCTGAAAAATATCGCCCATTGTCAAAAAGTGTCTAAACAACAAACTTCACTTCATACAAAGAAATTTCTCCAAAAGACGCCCCATTCTCGAAACTACGAACAGCTAGCATGCGCGACGTCTCTCAAGAAAGCCTAAAATCCGAAAGCTCCGAACGACCGGCAGAAAAAAAGAAATACCAGTCTGTCCGTTGTTCACGGACAAATCGATACAGGATTTGAGCGCATGATTGTCAGGAATTGGTTGTTCGCTACTTGCCACTCGTTTCCCTCCTCCCTGTTTATACGACAGCCTTTGGGGAAGGGGATGTAGCACGCGTGCGAGATTTACGCGCGTGTTTACGCCCCGTACTGAAAAACACGTGCTCGCCTGGCGCCAGCAATGTCGGCGATGCTGTCGACATCGTCGTCGTCCTCGTCGTCGTCGTCCTCGTCCTCGTCCTCGTCGTCGTCGTCGTCCTCGGTGTAAACCAGATCGACGTCGTCCTCGTCATCGTCGTCATCCTCGTCCTCGTTGTCCGCCTCGTTCGTCGACACGGCTGGTACGTGAACAGGATTCGACACAGACTCCGCACCTTCGATGGCCGATTCCTGAACGCCGGAAGACGCCTGGCCATCACCTACGGCGTTCCCATCGTCCTCCTCGACACCGGTAGTTTCACCCTCGGCGGCCGTTGTTTCTGCGGCCGAATCGGCGGATTGTTCCGCTTCCTGAGCGGCGGAGTTCAAGTCGGCCTCGACAGCCGCCGGAAGTGCGGACGCTGCCGGAGGCGCCGCTGCTGGAACCGCCGGTTCCACCGCGCTCGGCTCGTCGTCGTCGTCGTCGTCGTCTTCCTCACCTGTAATTAACGGAGGATTATTTTTTGTTTCAATTAACTTTGTAGGATCTTGTCGGGTTTGGTAGGGGGTAATTTTGTTGGTAACTAGGAGATTTTATCAGTTCTGTAGACGTTGATTTATGGAAGCTCGATGGGTACTTAGTTTTTTTGGAAATTCTTAGGAGGTGATTGAATGATAATCATGGTTAATGAAAGCTCGTCTGAATAGATTTTCTGTAAATAGACTTGCATCTGATTGAGATGGTGATCGATTTAGTATGAAATAATTGAACGAGTCGTTTTCATAGTCACTGACATAATTCTAGAGGATTGCAAGGAGAGAAAAATTGATCGGTCGGATTAACGAGTCGCTGTTCCCTTTGCTTTGAAAGCATTAATAAAAAAAACTTAACGTCACAACTGAAAGGAATAATTCTACTGTAAAAAGTGTATATACTTTCAGGAAACTAAAGTAAACTTCAATTTCTAGTAAGAACTAATTATAGTTTCAGTCTTAAAAATTGTTTGCAAATATTCTCGCATAACTGATTTGGAAAATGAACTTTAATAAATATAAATTTAGGAACAGCAATTAAACTGAAAACGTTGTTTAGAAATCACGTATAAATAAATATTTATATAAAAATTCAAAGCTTTACACAAAGAAAAACAGGATCTGTTTGAAGAAATACTTAATTACAAATTTCTTCTTTCTTACTCTTCAATTCTTTTCCCCCCACTTTCTTTCGCAAGATTTATCCTTCTAATTTTTCAACACGTTCTTCAGTTCAGCTCTGAAATGCTAACGCAAAATAAATACCTATCAAATTTGAAATTTTCGATTAACATTTAAGCATAGTGAGAATAAACATCTTCAGGAGCGAATTCGCAACGATAAATAATAGAGAATTAGGAAATAAATCAGTCGATGCACGGTTGGTAATAGTAACGATCGTTTTAGCATCTTTAGTGACCGCGTTAATCGCGAAAAATGCTGGCAGTTACAGTTCATCTTTTCGAATCTGGGTCAATGTAACAGAAGTAGCGCGTAGAAATTCTTTCCGGACTGGGATCGCCGTCGATTTATGTTAATTCGGGCGAGTTTGAAGTATCTTGTACCGTTACAGCTACGTGAACGCACCAGAATTTCCGTCGTTAACCGAACATGTCGCTAACCCGTGGTTGTAATGTTTGTGTAACGGCCGACAAAGTTTCTTCGCGATCCTCGCCATTCTTCGATTCGACGAAATTCTCTTGGACGTGTCACTCGTAACGATACACGAAGAAAGTTGAACGGACGAGGGAATTTTTAACGCGAAAATTAATTCAGAATTCACCGCACATTTTTCCTATTCTTCAATTTCACGTTTCATTACACACCCACGATGTAAACGAGAACATCAACGCACGTTGTTCTTCGCTTGTTTGTGTAAAAGAGATTGGAAGTGTAAAATAGAGAAAGCTTGGATATTACGAATGCTCGAGTTGAAGAACTGAATAACGATTAGGTCTCTAAATTAAGGATCTCTTCAAATAATTGGAGAAAACACTATTTAAAGAACGAAAATATTGAAGTAACACTTGAGAACATTTTTAAATACCACGATTAAGCTGAAACGATCGAACTCTAATAACAAAGTATCGAAGAAAAATTTTTAAAAATCTTAAACAGTATCAGAATTTAAACGTTCAATATTACAGAATACTTTTTTATCTTCATTTGCTATTATTGGGTCGTCCCATAAGTTCGTGCCGAGAGCGAAAAATAATTTGATGAAAATTCAAAGAAATACTGTAGCAATGACATAATGGTATTACTAAAAAAAAAAAATAGAAAAATTTGTGGAACGAGAAGGTACTTACGTTTTTTTTTTTGTCAAATTTGAAGGTTCGTTGGAAATATTGATCTGAATTTTTAAATTTGGCACTAATTTATGGGATGACCTAATATATGTATTTGGTGTACTACGGATAGTATCCGTATACTGGTACTTTCTTAAATATTCAACCTTTGCAATTTGCAATAATTTTCAAACTGTTCGTCTGATCCGAATAAACAATCTCCCGATAGTTTCGACGATAGGAATTTCGAATTCCTTCAGCACGGAGACAAGGATTCTTACTTCTCTACGTGAGCAGGATGAAAAACAGGTACATTACCTAGTATATCTTCGATAAAACGTTCCAGATAATCGGAATCGTCGTCATCGTCATCATCGTCGGCGTCGTCGTCGTCGTCGTCGTCGTCGTCGTCTCCGGTAATATCAAAATCGACGTCGTCGTCGTCATCGTCATCGTCGTCGTCGTCGTCTTCGCTGACCGCTGGTGGTTGTACCGCTTGTCTTCCGGTTGCAACCACATTCTGATTCGACGTTTTCTCCTCGGAGATCTTTGGCACTGGCGATGCGAATGTCCCGATTGCCAGGCAGCACAACACTGCCAATGCTATCGCTAACTTCATGGTTCTGCAAAGAAAAGTACAATTTTTCAACATTATCCGTTTGATCGAACGAAGGAGAAATTGGAGTTTCTCGACGATTTTCCTTTTATCTCGGAAACGATTTAGACCGTGCTCGTAAGTATAGATCGTTCTAATCAGGAAGAACTTTGGTTGCGTTCAACGACGACGAAGCGACGAAGGAAATCTCGTTGGTGAATCGCACATTTTTCAAACTTTCGTTGGTTCGTAAACGAGGATCGAATACGATAAAAAATGAGGTCGCTTGAATGATATTCAAACTGCGAATTATCCTTGTTGGATGAAGCGTGTTCTAGATATCCCACTTTACTCTGTTTGCGCAAATCTTCTACAGAAGAATTCTGTGTTTTTTTTTTTTCACGAGTTTGTGTTCCGGAAGTTGAAGAGAACTGTATTTGAAAAAGAATTCGAAAGAAGATGTTCAGTTAATCGGATCGAAGGAAGGAAAAATGTGCGAGTAGTGTTGAATAATCTATAAAGAAGGTATTGTTAATTCAGGTATAACAATGAGAGAACAATGCGACCGCGAGAAGAGCAACTTTCCCAGGACCACGAGAGCATTTCATTTGACACTAGGGTTATCGTGACCTTCGACGAGGGACATCGGGATTCCCATGCCGTCGTATTCTCACGGCTAACGGTAGATAAACGAACGTTCCTTTTTTTCTCATTAAAAAGAAGCAGGGAAAAAGTGAAATAAACAGAGAATCTACCCAAAAATTGTCGTTCAACGTCATCTATCTCACGAGATACCTTTCAATCTCCAAAATTCTGTTCCGTTTAACTAAAAATCCAAATCCTCCGCGTTTAACTGTGAAACGTTAACAGAACAAATCTAAGAATACCTCTGTCTAACCAACGAAGAATACTCGATTAAAAGAAAAGAACCATCACAACGAAAAATCCACACGAGAAGAAGCTAAGGCCACTATCGTCGCACACAGTATCATCACTGAAGGACCCGCATGAACGAGAAATTCAACCGATTCGTCGAAACTGTTTCTTTCTTTCTTTCTTTCTTTTCGTTTAATCAGCCGTGCATGTGCGTATAATCCATCGATGGAATCGAGTCCGTCTCGATCGTTTGAAGAAATTATGGTTGTCACGTTGTGTCCACTGTGCGTAAACGTCCACGGAATCTGCACGAATTATCCTCGTGAAGTAGAAGTTGGATAGAGGCCCGAGTGGAAGTAGACGAGAAGAAGCAAGGTTCACCTTCGACTCACCTCTCTTCTTCGTTATATCGACGGAAGTTCCTGTTCGAGATCACGATCAAGTGAGTCGTGTCTAGGTCAATTAACGACGCGAATCGTTCTGTGATCCACCGAGCGATCCGGTGGGAGTGTTAAAACAGACGAGGCGGCTTGCCACGACTCTTTTATACCGAGCTTACCTCTCCACCTCCTTCGTTCTCGTTCACCGTCCTCTTTCCCGATCGTGTGTATTCCACCTTCTTCGTGTTCTCCACGTGGCTCGTTGCGTTTTCTCCCTTTCTTGAGAACGTGCATTGTACCTTTTGAGTAAAAGGACCTGAGAGGGGGGCCGAGGCGTGCACCGACTTTATCGCGCTCGGGAACATCGGAAACGTTTCCTGTCCGAACGAAAAAGTCGAGCAGAATTTCAGTTTCTTTCTTCTTTTTCTCTTTTTCTGTGGAGTTTTTTTCTTTCAGCATTATTTGTTTCGATTTATCGAAAAAGACGTTTCGCGTAGGTATTTACGTTTTCCCTGGTTTCGGTACCGTGTTTTGTCCACCATTTTGGTAGCAGCTGATAGGCACACTCGATCGTAGACAATTCTCGTAATAGGAACGTTTGAACGATGTTGAAATTGTTGTTCACCTGTAATGTAAATTGTGTACCTTCTTTGATTTATAACAATTTGAATTTGTTAATTTGTTAAATAACGTTGAATTTATAAAAATTCATTTTATCACTCGAATGTTTAGTATCTTCCATTGTTAGAACGGTATTAGAACTGAGATTCAGGAGTGGAGGAAATAAAGGATGTTTAATTGAACGAAATTAGTAGAATAAGAATTTCAATGATTTGACGGATTACAGGTCTAATCTAGCTTCTTACGCGCTCTGAACTATTTTTTATTTTTCCCTCGCCGGAGCGAAAAAAGAAGCAATAATGATTCACGCGTTAGGGAGGTTGCACGTTATGCGTACAATACCTTAACTAATCTTATCTCTAAGAGTCAAGTATTTATCGATATCAATTTCTGAAGCATGAACACATTTAACAACAGCTGCATTTTGCAATTTTTCCAGGTAATGTGCTGTTGTAGTGTGCATTGTATTGTGCATCTGCACTTCCACCGTATTGTATAACAATACTGTGTCATTTAGTTTCGATAAAATATTTGATCCAAAGTTACACCTATTTCTATTGCAATCACAATTTCTGTGTTTCGAACTCCTTGATATAATCGACGCTGCATCGATGTTAAAGTCAAGAATTACATCGTTAGTTTTCTGTTATCTATTATCAACATCCACTTCTCAAGCTGAATATCTATCAAGGTAATACTTAACCCTTTGTACTCCAAGCATTTGTTGATAGAATTAATCAGCAACTACAGTATACTTTTGCAGCGAAACTTTCGAAAACCCTAAGTTTCATTTTGGGAAAAGAACGTTTATCGTTTATGAATTTATTTAATTCTATTTCTCATTTTAATTTCCACTGTTTCAATAATATAGAAAAGCCTGAATGTTGCTTTTTAAAGTTCTCCAAAGTAATTACGCGTGTCGCCGTAATGGCGCCACTGGAGTGCAAAGGGTTGATACATTTCTATCGAGGAATATGAAAATTACTAACTCCGTCAAGTAAAATTTATCAAATTTGTTTTATTTATGAAAAATTAAGCACCAAACGTGTGCTTTGATACTAAAACCGAAAGAATATCGAAAAGTGGAGATTTTTTCTCTACGTATCGGTCCTCAGCTTGTATTCTGTTTCCATCGCAGAAATTCGACTTCCAACGGACTGAGCATTGTTGTTCCTGGAACCTGTCTGTATAGGTCTCGCCTTCGTACGTTGCAAATCTATGTATTAACCAAAGTCCACCTGGTATCGCTGAAACTGATTAAATCGAAAGTACGCTATGGTATGCGAGCTTTCTTCGCGAATGATACAGGCTTAAGGCGAACGAAAATCCGGAATTCCGTTTGGGGACGACAAGGAGCGAAAGCAACGCCTGATCGCCAGAGCGATCATCTAACTGTAAATACCAGGCAGCTTCCTCTGTCGGTCTAACTTCTGATAGATCATACTCCTCGCTTCCGTTTAGAATGAAGAATTCCGCTTGGAGCGATCACAGAATTTTTGTCAGACACATTCTAGTTTACACATTCATGTCCTTTCACGATTTCACGGTTTTTTTCAAGGCTGCTTGCTCGACGAGTTTCAATTTAATCTACTCTATCCGTTTCCGACACGAATTTTCTCGAATCACATAAGTTTTTACCTGTTCACAGATATTAACGCACGTTCTAGCCGTGGTTCGCGTTAATTAATATTCTAATTAGTATTTCTAAGTTTCTGTTAATACCGAACGTACTGAAATAGCGAGGGAGATTTTCATTTTTAGTATTTTTCTCAGGATTTTCATTTTCGGTATAAAGATTTCTGTTTTCTTTTTTATTTATTTTTTCCTTAGTGCTTTGCTTCGTTGATTTAAAATTGCACGAGATACGAAGCATAAAGT
Source organism: Habropoda laboriosa (assembly GCF_001263275.1). Lineage (NCBI taxonomy): Eukaryota > Metazoa > Arthropoda > Insecta > Hymenoptera > Apidae > Habropoda > Habropoda laboriosa. The sequence continues at coordinate 4,814,183 of NW_017100242.1, forward strand.
GATACGAATATTGAGTCGAATGGACTAAAGTGTATGCGAGCAAATAATTAAATGATTATTCCCCGATTGTAAAGGTATCGTCTATAAAGAAGATAGTAGTATTAGAGAAACTATTCTTAGGTGCTACTATTATTCTGCAATTTCATTACAATCATTATGAAGGTGTTCTCTTTTCATAAAACAGTATTCTTGTTCCTCCAGTTTGATCTAGTTCTGAAAAATGAACTTGCAACAAGTAGAAACACTTCATTGTTTTCTGAATAGAACGTAAAAAGCTTTAAGTTTCTATTTCTGCTCGTTTTAAAGATATTAGCATATAAACATTTCACTGACGCAATCTATATGAATGTATAATTGTTTATACATGTGTGATAATGTCTGAAAATAGTTAGTATTATTATTTGAATTTAAATTTCAAATACGCTCATGTTTCATAAAAAGTTTGCGCTGACCTACGGAATTAGGTAATTAAATTTCATTCTAATGCATTAGAAATGAAAATATACAATACGTAGTTTATTTTATGTAATTGAATTATTTATAACTATTTATGCCTGTCTAGAAAATATTCATTTCAAAAAAGCCTCTTGGTATCCTCCTTAAAGACTTGATTATTGTATTTCCCAATTATTAATTTCTTCAAGTAATTCGATTTAATTGAAATTCGTGCATTTTGAAACTAAAGAGTAACGATTATGCAGAAAGTAGAAAAAAATTGAGAAGATGAATCGATGATTCGTGAAATTGAGACGATTCGTGAAAAATCGTCAACTAAATTTCTTCTTTTCAATTTTTTCAAATTCTCTGCCTAATTTTAATTAACTGACACACAGAAGTGTATCATCTACATACTTTATCATTACATACTATTCTAAGTTTTATATTCATCATAGTTTACAGAATACGGCTGTTACAATTCTTGTTAAAAAGCATCGATTAGAATGGCTCTAATTAAAATTCCGACGAAAGTAGGGACGTAGAAGAAAATGGAGAAAGGAGGATGTATGGTTGAAAATTAGTCGCAGGATGCGATCATGATAGTTCTCAAGGAGTGTGTGTGTGTATATAGTTATATCTATGACAAAATTTCTGTTTCTTTTGGCTCTAATTTTGAAAGTAGGGGAGAGAAACCTTCGTTCAGAGAAATTATCAGAATCACACAATTTAATAATTTATGTGTTCTGTACAGGAAATTATATTTCAGTTTAAAATTTGTATATACAGTGTCCCATCTAACTTGAGCATCTTAAATATCTCACTTATTTTTTACGATAGGAAAAACAATATTTGGTTCGAAGAAGCAAATGCTACGATAGGCAAAAAATTGTTCTCAAAGTCATTCTTTTCTTCTCAAATTATACAACGTCTGATACTTTTCATTCGAAATTAATACCATCGTTTAATTACCGAAGCAATTTCTACGAAAAGAGTTCTAACGTTATCGATCGCTGTAATGGAATTCGTATTTACCGGGAGAATTCCAGTACTGCGATCGATACGACGAAATCTAACGATCGAAAAAGGTCGATTTTCACGTGCCAGTTTCCGCCTAGCGTTCGTACAATTGGCTTGGATTTTATGCACTCAGCGAGTTTGTAAGGATCAGCGTGTCCGTCTTGACTCTCCATTCGACTGGAATATGGGATTTGGTGTCACAACGCAGCAAGCAAGTAGTCCGCGGCTTCGTGAATTAGTAATCAGGATGTGTGTCTGCCACTGACGAACATATTTTCGTGTGTACGGTCACAGATAGCTGCCAGAATGAAAGAAAAAAGATAAAGAGGGAAAAGGAGAGAAATGGTATCACGAGAGTGAAGAAAAAAAGACGAAAAGAAAAGGAGAACGGAATGAACGAAAAAGAGAAGAGCCAAAGGAGGGATCGATACAGGAAAGACGATGACGAGATGAAAAATTGAAAGAGAAAGTAAAAAGGAGAAACAGAGGGAGGATCGAGGAGAAAAGGGAATTGCTGGATGTGAGAAAAGAAAAACACGTGGAAGGATAAACAGAATTTCACATAACAGAAGAGGTTATGTGAAAATTGTCTGCGAAAAAGCTGTTCGAGCAAACATTTGAAGCTTCTATGTTATTATGATCGTATTATGGTACATACTGGTAAATGATTATTAAATGTAAATCAATTACGAATAAATGATTAGGTAAATTATCATTCTATCATATCAACTGATCGACATAGGTCTAATAGAGTATCGTGAGTATATACGAATGAGGAAAGAAATGAGAGAAAAAATTATATTGACAGGTAGAGAAAGAGAGAGAGAGAGAGAGAGAGAGAGAGAGAGAGAGAGAGAGAGAGAGAAGCGCAACGATAAATATAAAAATCGAGAAGATATGAGAGCAGAGACGGTAAAAGCTAATACGCGTGAATCGTTCCACAATATAAGGTTCACACTAGCATTCTTCACTGTGTCATTCGCCCCGAGAATATCATTCATTATTCATCGAATGAGCGAGGACGTACTGCCCCCGAATTGCTGCGCTGAAAATTCAAGTTCGTAGTCCGCGTGTAATTTCAGAGACAGGAATGCGTGTGTCTTGTTATCAGGATTTTTACTCCGATTATATAATTTCATACAACGACCGGCCTGGGTTAGTTCAAGGTACTCAATATTCGAAGTGCAAAAAATCGTGTATGTAAAGAAAAAACTATGAGAAAGTATATTTAGGGTAAATTTCTACAGTTGTTAAACAAGTTTAAATTGGCAATATAAAATTGAATTTATTCATTTGGCTAATAAAATACACTTCGATATCGTCAAAGGTCTACTTTTATAATTTGTACCTTATCAGGATATGGTAACAACTTCGAGATCTCGATCGAGTTAGTTTTTCACGCGCATTAAATCACTTAGGTCGACGATAAAAACATCCTAAAAGGTTTTGGAAACATAGCCATTTGTTTTCAAGTAATTAGTCAAAAATTTCAATTAATCGAACAAAAATAGTTTATGGTAATGAATTGTAAAAAATATATCGCAAATATAAAAAAATAAAAAAATTTAATAATTTGCTTTTCTACTCATTCAACTACCAATGATTACTGTATGTATTATCTATTCTATAAGTTCTAAAAATAATTTTGCATAAACAGTATAATACGCCTGGAAAAGTGACGTAACAAATGTAAAAACACTAAACCTTTTTAAACCATTTCTAATAGATTGGTGTTTTTATAGTAAGTATATCATTTCTTTATAGCTTTTTTTTTTTACCTCTGATACATTTTATTTATTCATTTTAATCCAATTTAATAATTCACCATCTCTAATTTATTCTCAAGGATAAGCTTACGTATCCTTCGTAATATCGATAGTGGTCATACGTTGAAGGCAGTATATAAAACTATTTAAACTTGAAACGCATAAAGTTTATGCATTAAAAAACAGTAAATAGCCTGTTTTTTAAAATTCGTTTAAAATTAAACAGTGTCCTGCGTTTCTCTTCTGTAATTTAACAGCTGTTTCAGTTTTTGGCAGGTAGTTGAGTTTCTTCTGATATTTGACGCGTTATGCTTAACCTCTTTTAGACACTATTTCGATTCCAGTAACATTACATATCGTATATAATAAAATCCTTTATTTAATAATTGATCTTTTTAAATGTTTTATTTTTGAAACATTAATATGTGATTTATAGGTTGAATAAACATTTTGTTCTCATTGTAATATAATATAATT
>NW_017100242.1:4818044-4822947 GCF_001263275.1 Habropoda laboriosa
TTGTATAGTTATTTGTGTTCAAAATATTTAAAAGACATAATGAAAGTAAGTTTTGTTTTACAGTATTAAATGTAATTATTATTAACATGATGGAACAGTCATCTGCAACACATTTAAGTAGCAACAATGACATATATAAAAATTTGTCTACTTCTTGTAATAACTTCACAAAAGCTTTTTATAAGGTAAATAAAAATTTCTTCTATATGCCTTGTAATATTGCTTTCAAATATTAGTTACGTAGATTTAAATTAACTAAAGCTTGTAACTTATAATTAATAAAATAAAAGTTATAATTAAAATAATAATGTATGTTATAGATGATTAAAATTAATATAACATTATATTACACTATGACTCTCTGATTTTAGGAAGTATCTTCTACCAATGAGGAAAATACTGTTAGTTCACCATTAAATATACATATGATATTATCTTACCTTTCCCATGGAGCAGAATCTTCAACTTTAGCTGAATTTACCAAAACGCTTTGTCACTATGACAAAGATTCAATAAAAGAAGGATATAAATTGTTAATAGCTCAGATAAATGTAAGGTTGTTAGAATTATATTAAAAATAGAAATTATTTAATGAAATAAATGTTTTATATATTTACAAGGAACTGAGCAATATTAAATTGTATATTGCAAATACAATGTACATTCAAGATGGATTTGAAGTGTTAACAGAATTTTTAACGATAGGAAAAGAGGTTTATCAATCTGAAATTTCAAAAGTTGATTTTAAACAAAATATAGATGCAGCTATAAAAATCAACACTTGGATTAAAGAGAAAACAAATAATAAAATATTTGACCTTGTATCTTCAGGTAAATTATTTTATATATGTACAATGAAACAATTATGATAATATAATTAATGTTTCTACATAGGTGACTTTAATGAAGATACAAAATTAGTAATAATAAATGCAATTTATTTTAATGGTAATTGGTTACATACATTTAATGCAAAAATGACGCAGGATAAAATATTTCATGTGTCAAGAAATGAAAAAAAACTTGTACCAACAATGTTTAATAAGTCTAAATACAATTATGGTAACATTCCTGAGTTACATGCAAAATTTATTGAAATTCCATACACGGTACGTTTACTTGTATAAATGTTGTATATCAAAAACTTACTAAATATCTTATAGAATGCAGACATTGTAATGATAATAATATTACCAAATGAAGTGGATGGTCTTTCATATTTGGAAAAGAACTTTTCATGGGAAATGCTTGCAAATACATCTCGATCTAACGACGATGTTGAATTGCATCTTCCAAAATTCAAAATTGAATTTACAGTAAATTTGGAAAATATTTTACATAAGGTATAAATAAAACATTTTATATATTCTATCATTTAACAAAATACATTTTATTTATGTTATAAATTTTAGCTTGGTTTAAGTACAATGTTTAAGCCTGATGCAAATTTTAATCGTATTTCAAATGTACCATTAAGAGTTAGTAAGGTTTTGCATAAAGCAATCATAGAAGTAAATGAAGAAGGTACTGAAGCTGCTGCTGCAACAGGTATATTTAATTTTTTTGAAAACGAAAATGCTTTTCACATACATTTTTAATGAAATCAATTCATTTTGTTTTAGCTGTTCAGTTAAGATTCCGACGGATGATAGTCGTAGATATACCACAAATATTTTTAGTTGATCGACCTTTCATGTTTATAATTAAATATAAACCATATAATATACCACTTTTTATTGGAAATGTAAAGGATATAGGAGTTGTACCACATAAAGATGAATTATAAATTTTTATTTATTGATATTAATAAGGAATAAACGTTAAGTCAAAATGCTGAACCTTTCTTGTATGCGACCACACAAAGAAAACACAATTTATAAATTAATTATTTTTTATCATTGGAAATTTTCTTTGGAAATTGCTTTACCATTATTTACTCACCGTACCAAAAGGTGGCAGAACTGTTTCTTTCTATTATAATATATATGTGGTATTGTGACAGTTGCAAGTTTCGGAATAAAATGGATTTGACAGTGTAGTGAGGAATGGTACTTATTATTGTACAATGTACATAAATTCGAATAATTAAATTAATTTAAGATAAAGGAACAGTTTGTAAAATGTCCGGTGAAATTGATATTTTCGATGACAACGAGGCGCAGTTGCCTCAAGACCTTGAAGATGATGTTGTTCAAGAAGTTTTGAAGACTGGTACCGATTTACGTCAGTATTCGAGACAAATTGAAAAAGAACTAAAAGAAGTTGAAAATAAATCTATTCAGGATTATATAAAGGAAAGCGAAAATATAGCTAGTCTTCATAATCAAATCGCTGCATGCGATAATATTTTAGAGGTTAGATTCCAATATTGTGTAAAGTATGAATCATGATGGTTCATGATGGATTATGGTTCATTAAGTTGCATTAAAGTTATAATGTCATATTTCGAAGAGATAATTTAGAAATTTCTTTGTTTATAGAAAATGGAATCTATGTTGATGAGTTTTCAATTAGATTTAGGAAGTATTAGTTCTGAAATACTTTATCTCCAACGTAAATCTGTAGCAATGAATCAACAATTATCAAATAAAACAATAATCAGAGGCCCTCTCAATCAGTTTATTGAAGATATGACAGTGTCAGAAGCTCTTATTGCGTAAGAATATAATTTACAAAAATCATTTGTTGTAACTAAAAATCAGCTTGTAACAATTTCAATATTTACAGAGGAATTATGGATTGTCCTGTGACTGAAAAAGAATTTTTAACACTACTGCAAACATTGAATCACAAAATAAATTTTGTAAAGGAGCAGAGTTTTAAGGAAGTAAAGTCATGTTTGGATGTAAAAGATATATTAGAAAAACTGAAAATAAAGGCATTAGCAAAAATCAGAACATATCTTTTAGAGCAGATTTATAAGTTCAGAAAACCAATGACAAATTATCAAGTGCCACAGAATAATATGTTAAAATATAAATTCTTTTTTGAGTTCATTCTAGCAAATGAAAGGAATGTAGCAGAAGAAATTTGTGGAGAATATATTAGCACAATGAGTAAAATATATTACTCATATTTTAAATCTTATTCTTCAAGATTAATGAAATTACAGGTAATATAATAATAAAAAAATTTTCAACAATTTACAAAGTAATGCTTGTTTAAAATACAAATTGTATAGTTTGAAGAAGGAGCTACTAAAGATGATTTGATGGGAGTTGAAGATACTGCAGGAAGAAGTATTTTTCATAAAACTACATTGAAGCACAAGGGTACTGTATTTTCTATAGGTAATAGAGGGGATGTATTAAATTCTCAGTTGGAAGCTCCTATCATAGTACCTCATACTGCAACTAAAATAAGAGTAAGTATGGAAATTGTCACTTTTGAAGTTCTTATTCAATATAGATCTTTTAGCTTAATAGCTCTTTGTTCATTTTTATTTAAAAATTTATATGCATACACTACTTTTACAATATTCATATGACAATTTAATTATTTTGTCCATACAGTATCATTATGAAGCTTTATTCAGAAGTGAACAATATGCTCTTGTAGATAATGCTTGTAGGGAATATTTATTTTTAACTGAATTTTTTAAAGTACGTGGTGTGCAAGCAATGGATATTTTTAACCAGGTAATATGCAATGGTGTTTCTTTATATTTTAATAAAGTTACTAAAAATGAATATACAGATAGTATTGTACACCTAATAAATAGGTAATGGGAAAAACGTTGAATTTGATGGTAAAAAATTTGCAATCTTTCGTGGAAGATTGCTATGATACAATTGCTTTATTCCTGTGTTTGCATTTAGTAATGCGTTATCGGTTGACTTGTCATAAAAGAGCAGTACCAGCTTTAGATAAATATTGGGATAATATGACATCAGTAATTTGGCCTAGGTATTTGTACAAATATAATATAATTTTTAATTAAAACTCACCCAAGAATTAGGACCACATTATGTAAGTTTAAAATTTCAAATTCAATTGAATTTACATGTTTAGGAATGGTAGTAGTTTATAAAATTTATTTACAGATTACACGAAGATATGCTGAGTTTAGTGCTGCAATGGTCAGTGTAGTTGAAGGATTTCCTTGTGAAGGAGCAACACAGTTACTAGCAGAGTTAAGGGAAGCTGTCCAATATTTCTTGTTAAGAATGGCAGCTACATTTACAAATAGAATTCAACAATTAGTTTTTCTTATTAATAATTATGATTTGATTCTTGGTGTATTAATGGTAAGAAATTACAATGTTATTTTAATAAATTATTATTGTAAACCCAATATTAAATTATTCTGAATATTACAATTTGTATATAATTTTATACAATAATTACATTTTTCTATAGGAAAGAACACGAGATAATTCAAAGGAGGCAGAAAGTTTCCGGGATCAATTAAATACACGTTCTTCAGAATACGTAGAAGAAATTTTAAGTCCACATTTTGGTGGTATAATACAGTTTGTCAAAGAATCAGAGATCATGATTGAGAAGGGTCAAACTGATGACTCAAAAAGGCAAGAGGGAAAAGCATTAGTTCTTGTGCAATCTTTTACAAATAACTGGAAACGGGCATTAGAAGAAATTAATCACGAAGTACTGAAATCTTTCCCCAGTTTAGTACTCGGTACGGCATTGGTTCAACGTGCAATGACGCAATTAGTGCAGTATTACCATAGATTTCACAAAATCTTACCACCAAATGCACGTACACAATTGACAAACTTTCACCATATAATGGTGGAAATGAAAAAATATAAAGCAAATTATTAGAATAAACTGAGGTACTTGATTTCTAGGTCAAATACAAATAATTATATCAGTTCTGAAAACTGAATAAATTTGAATATTATATTTGTTTTATTTATAACAATGTAAATGTTGTATATCA
>NW_017100242.1:4822965-4826564 GCF_001263275.1 Habropoda laboriosa
ATATTATTTAGTACAGATATTTGCGAATAACAAATAAATCAATTTTTTGCTCTTTTATTTGTTCTTCGAATTATTCGTTATTCGTACATTACGCTGATGGACCAGAGTCGAGAGGTGTAAGGTTTCTCATCTGAGAGTAGTGTACGGTTCACCACGATCATCTCACTGATCATGTATTTAATGGTACCATAGAATGGCCAGTCTTTCAAGCCAAGCTAGAGGTGGTTTTGCGGAATTCCCGCTCTGCTTCTAGTTGTCTGGGGACGTTTACACAGATATTTTTTCAGCTCTTCTCTGGGGGCTCGTCGAGTTGGTGTTAGATTCACGAGGGCAGTGGTTTAAGGTAGCTACTTAGGTGGTCTTCAAAGATAACATAAATTCACTTTAGTAGCTATTGACAATTTGCAGGGAAAGTCTTTGCGGTCTAGATTGATAAGTGTTTCCGTTTGTTAAACTTTCTCCGCTTATGTACCTGTCTCTTAGAATACAACAGTCTGAAAAAAATTGCTAGTTGTTAGGTTCATAATAAAAATTTGTAGTAAGTCATTTTTTGAATATATAAAAGAAATGAAAAAAAGAATATGAAAAATTTCGAGAGATGACCACATAAAAAATATTAAAAATTTATTTTGTCGTATTTTATTTGTTTAGTTAGTTTGTTAAATGTAATTAATTAAATAATGAAAGTAACTATAAAAGATAATAGTTTATGGAAAAACGTAATGTACATTTATTTATAAAATAATACGCAATACAATAATACTAATCATGGTATTATGTTACTACTCTATACAATTAGGTAATTTTTCACACCTGTATATCTCGAGCAGCACGAACAAACAACATATTACATAAATAACATCTATATTACATAAATTAGTTTTTCTACATGTAAATATATGCCTTAAAGGAAGCCTCGTTATTTTTTCTTCGTGTAATTTAGCAATATCTATGGCAAATCTCGTCGACTTATTGTTATTGTTGAAATTATTATAGTCGCAGAGATTTGTTGTTACTTCTCTTTAAAGATAAGTACGCATTTTCTTCAATTGAAATTTGCTTCAATTTTATAATCAATTTTAAAAAGAATACAATATAAACAACACGAATATTTTAAGTACTTTAAGATTCTTCTTACATAACTGTTTTACTGATTCCTCATTGGACATCACAACTTCTAAAAGTTTTGTAGAAGTTGCAGTCTTTCTAACAAAATAATGTTTTAAATCATTTTCAATTTGTTTTACGATTTACCATAATAATTTGTAAATTTAAAAAAATTTATTATTTCAATTTGAAATGTTATTTTATTATCAAATTAATTTTTTTTCTAAAAAATAGAATACTAATAGACTAGTAAGTACTTTTCTTGCAATGATCATAATATTTTTCTCTCACGAATTGCAAAGAAACAGCAAGTACAGAGACATAAATAAGTTTCGTGTTTTTTTGGATTGAAGTATGAATTTTGCTGTAAAACGCGTTACATCTCACAACGAATGATCTATTTAGGTGGTGTTGTGTTCTTATAGTACTCCGTCAATTGCGTGTAAAACTCCATTTATTGCTGGTACATTATGTGTTACGACATGTACCTCGTTTACTCGTACTCGACCTGGAACAGCATAGGAAGCAGTTTATCATGTTTTGCTACGCAAAGTCTCTTTCTAGGAATGTTATTGAAGGAAAAACAATTAATCTGTAAGTAATTATAAACGCATTGTAAACCCTTTCTTAATTTTTTAATACTGTCAAAGAAGAGGTTATTTTGATACAATTTACCCTCTCATTTGCAATACTTTATTTGACATATTTATGTAAATAATTTTGTAAAATTAACTAATAATAATTGTTATCCGAAATTTAATTTAACTAGCTAAAACACTTCAGTCGTTAAAAAGATTGTTCTAGACATATTCAAACCGATTTCTCTTGTTATTTGAATTAACGATTTATTATTAGTGTACAGTTATATAATCTTTTTCAAATATATCTAAGTTTTGGAAGTATGATAATTATTTCGTACGGTAAAATTAGGTGGAGCTTATTGTGTATTAAGTATACATTAATGTATCTTGTATCTTGAAATGTTGTAAATATTTTTATGAATTTTATGGCGTGGCGCGAAAGGGAGTGTTAATTACGAAGTGGGGGGATCAATGGTAAACGAACAAGTAGATTAGTAGGACGCTGATTTTTCAAGATTTACGTGACAAACGGCAATTCTTATGAAAAGAAAATTTACACTTTTTCTGAATATAAATGTATCACATACCGGCGTAAGTACGTTATCTTTCACTGAATTGACAGAAGTCGAACAAGGAAATCAAGTGCTCGACCTTACCACCTGATGATTAATCAATATTTTCATTACCAGTTCGTTGTTCAAAATATTATCAACTGATAAAGAGATAAAGAGAGAAATAACATTTTTTAATAGTTAGTATAACTTTGTTGAACATTGCATAAAACTAAATTTTTTCAATTTTTTTTTTAGACAAAAGTAGAAAAATTATGTGGATTATGTTTATAGATAAACTAATTTGGACTTGTCTGAAAAATGATGTATTCAAACATTAGATTATTGCATGAATTTCGTTCAGTTATTTTCTCTTGGTTACCGACCGTAATTGTAACATCTGGCAATGAGAGAAATCTCTGCTAAATAGCGTCTGTATGTATACATGCATGTACTGCAAGCAGGGTCAATTAATAACGTTCCTAATATAATTTCTTAAAGTAATTGTCTATTTGCATAATAACAGACGTAACACTGGCGGAGAAAACAAACATACCTACTCGATAAAAATTTCTAGAAAAATGTTGTTTCAGAAATATAAATTACGTCGTGTGACTATAGTCACGTTTGTTAACGAAAGGATTAAGTATGTATTCTTTTACTATCTTTTTCTTCTTGTATTCTGCAATTTCTTTTTTACTTACCTCCATTTTTGTGAATATGAACTGGCGACTGAGGACGAAGGGTATCTTTTTGCAAATAATATCTCATTCCCGCTGTGTAGAGGGTTGATGGCATTACGTGTCTCGAAATGATCGTTTTCGCAGCTTCCGGTCCGTCTGTTTCTGTCCAAACCGGTGTTCCATCTTTAGCCGCTGATTCGAAAGCAGAGTCCGTTGGAGCGAAGATAGTGAAAGTTTTGGGTCCTGCAAAAATTATTTCTATTGCAGAGTGTAGTTAACATGCAAGCATAATCTCTCCCTCTCTCTCTTTCTCTTGCTCACTCACTCGTTCACTCTCTCTCTCTCTCTCTCTCTCCTCTCTGTCTTTCTTCCTCTCTCCCCTCTCTCTTTTTCTTTCTCTTTTACTCACTTACTCACTCTCTCCCCTTTTTCTCTCTTACTCACTTACTCTCTCCCTCTCTCTCCTCTCTCTGAATAAATATTGCACCTTTTCTCATTTTTTTTTCATTTATTACTCTCTTTTTTCCTCACACACTCTTTTTTTCACGTTTTTTCCCATACTCTCGAAAAACAGTTAGGTATCTGCGAATCTGCCAATTCCATTTCTTTACCACTCGCACAATATTGCTTGCTTTTAATAAATTAACGTTTTATGGTTAACGTTAAATTGACACTCA
>NW_017100242.1:4826693-4832686 GCF_001263275.1 Habropoda laboriosa
ATTGAAAATTGATGGTTTCCAATAATTTAGTAATTGCATCTACTATGTATGTACATAGTAATGAACTGTATTGTGGGTAGGAAGTTAAGTTACGTAATTATTGCACAACATGATAATTAAGAAATGAATTTATGGATTACTGCATCCATAAATTTTTGCATTCACTGAATTCACCGTTTGCCTTTCATACATATATTACTTTTTAACTGTAAGATTACTAGGCAATTTGAGTTCGATGAGCATAAAACAGTAGGGTGAAATGTGTCTCGTACATTGTCTTATCTAATTTAGAAAACTATTTCTCATCAGAAAAACCAATTCAAAAGGGACCCCTTTTAAATTTCAATAAAGGTGTTCTTCAATTACCCGATAGAGTATCTTGGAGACCAGAGATGTACAGCATTTTTAGGAAGGTAGTGAATCTTCTTTCACGATCAGCTTGCATCGTTTGCACCAAATCGCCAACCGGAAGAGGGAACATCACCCTATCTATCGAGTGTGCGACACCTTGAGGAATCTCGATGTCTCGTTTGTTCGGTGCCACTTTTGCTCCATTTATCGTTGTTACCTGCTTATAAAAACGAATAGAGCTGTATACCAATTAACATCGCCTAACGTTTTTCGTCGCAAAGATTGACTTTCTTAAGGAAAAATTCCTAGACCTTTTATGCTGGCAAGGGAACATCTCGAAGTGATAATCAGCGATATCGATGAAACTTTGGTATATGGTAGCACTCCAAAAAATATTTGACACGTATTTCTTTTTATTAGCAAACGTTCACATTGAAGGGGTGAAAATTTTCCTCAAAGATGATGGTAATAGACATATTTGGTCGAAATTATTTATTATTTTTCGTTTCTCAAATTTGTTGTTGAAAAAATAGAAAATTTGTCAATTTACACTATTCATCTATCTCTGATCATTTTCGAGATATTAGACTAACTATATTTACTATCTTCAACTTTGAAGGCGGTTTTCACCCTTTCACTCTGCGAATAATTTATAAAAATATTAACGAATATTTGCAAGTTAAATATGTGTGTAACATTTAGTGCCACTAAAATAAAAAGTGTTCCTTCGATTTTTCGTCGAACAGCGTCCACGTTTTAGTTAATAAAACATTGAACGAACTGTTTGCATTAAGTATGCATAATGTCGTGCATTACCAACGAGTAAATGGAATATTTCCATCGTATCGTAGAAGGCTTGGAAGGTCGACAAACTAGAGCAACGGTCAATCGAGAAATGTAATCGATATACATCGTCGATTATGACTCACTGTTCTAAAACGCACGTGTATTGGTGGAAATGAACAGTTGTTAAGGTCGTCAAGGTTGTGAAGGACGACGGAACCTAGAAATTACTATAGAAGCAGTTTTGCAAAATAAAAAATATACCTTTATGTCGTTCCACTCGTGATCATGCATCGCGTACTCGTTCACTCGTAATTGTGTTCCAGCTAAACTAACTCCGGTCATTTCGTCTTGCAGAGAATCGATCCTGAAGGCTCCTGGTATCACGTGATGCAGTAGAAGCTGCGTCATACCGTTCAATTATATTATTTATTTAGACGTAGTTCAATTATTTAATTATACACGCTCGGAATACAGGAAAAGAAGTCGCGCTTATTAGAAAGTTAGGGAATATGAAATAAATTTTGGAAGAATTTGAATAACTGTGCAAAAGTAATTCGAATTTGACAGTAGAAAGCAGTTAACTTAATTTGAAAGTATATTAAAATTTCATTTCAAGAGGAAAACGAATTTTTAGAAAAAAAATTGATTTTTGATATATACTTAAATAATTCATATTATTCATATTAAATAATTAAACAGTTCTCAGTTCACACTAATATTATAGATTTTCATATAGATTTTTGAAAATGACGTCTCGAGTAAAAGCATTTTATGGTACTTTTTATTTTCGTATGGGGAGTCTATTATTGTACTTATCTAAATTTACTTACGATATTAATATTAAATTAGTAAATAACTTTCTTGCTTAACGACCTTTAATAATAGAAAAAACTTAAAATTGCATACCCCACTAAGAAGACGTGGATTGTCACGGAACTTTTGCTCAGCTTTTTCTGGTCCACCAAGTTGCACCAACAGTGTTCTAAAAGCTTTGTCTGACGGGACGAATATTGTGTAAGGACCTGTAACGTTACATGCAACGCAACGAGTTTTAATTGTAATACGTTATTTCTCAATAGCAGAAATCTCCACTAGTTCATATTACATACGTATTTAACCTCTAACGTGAAGATATTGCATAAAATTTTTCTTCCACTTATCCGAACTAACACACTTCGAGAATTGTCTACAGTCTGATACTTCATTACACAAAGTATTTTACGTAACAAATTTTTTCCGTTGTTACCAATACACTTAACTTCGTCCGTAAGACGTCCGTAAGTTGCGCTAAACGCTTAACAGATTTCGAATAAGGATAAATATGTGTTATAGTTGCGAAACGAAGCTAAAATTTCTCAGTCGGTAAGATAATTATCATCCGGTCGTTTCATGTCCAACGTGAAGGGACACAGTTACGCTTCTTTGATCTTTAATTGACGGAAGTGCACGATTTTTCTGTTTAGCTAACGCGCCAATAATTAGCACTGACTCTTGCACGACCTCCGACACGTTTCTCCATAACCTGTTTTTCTTACAATCATTTTTAATTGCTTCGAAAGCAATTCAATGTTGCCTGAGTAGATTAGGTTATTAGTTGTGCAACGTGTCTGTGTAATTTCGTGTTTTCATCACTTGGACTATCGATAGAACGAGAATGTGAACCTTACAGTATTAATTGAACGAAGATCGTAAATGTAAACTCGAGTGATTCAATTTGCAATTATTTTATACGGATGAATTAATTTTTAATTTTTTTTTTCTGTTGCATCGGTAAAACAGAATTTCCATCTGTTTTATCGATATATTACCCTAACAATGTATGTTTATATTGTTAGGGTAATTCCCATAAACTGTCGCTCACAAAGGTATTTTTAAAATAAAGATAAAGATCTAATGAAGAATAAATAAAATAAAGATGAAGACGAACACCTAACCTTTTTTGTTATAGAGTAAATTAAATCAGTCCTTAAGCCTGTGTATTCTTCAGCATCGCATTGTTCTCGTTCACAATCGATTCTTTGATAGCTTCTAATAAATCATCATTGGATCCATCGAAGTAACGTAACAGCGATCGCGATTTATAAATTATACAAAGGATACAACGTTCGATTGGATCGAGTTATATAGGTTAATTAACGTGACAGCGTGATATGCAATTAAGCCAGCTTCGTGATTTAAAGATTCATATAACAAGAAACGACCGTCATTGTTCTTGTAAAGAGGCAATTGTGTCGAAATGTTCGAGCAATCCGTGAGAACATTTTTTTTCCAACGAACGTTGTTGCATGAGTAAATTGAACGTTGGAAAGAAGTGAAATAGCCGTGTAAAGAATAAAACATTGTCGCGGTACGTAGTAATTATAATTACATCGACTTGCCTTCGAACTTTTAACAAAATTATTTTGCAAAATTGCTTCTGTATTTCGTTTCATTTATTTTCTTCAGCTGTTCATCTATGTTGACAATTTTATCGATTTAATCTGATCAATTCGTGAGAAAATTGAAAGTGAGAATGGGGAAACGAAGGGAAATATGTACTTGAGCAATATTACGAGCTATAATTATTTATATCGTTGTGAAGTAAAGGTGGATTTCGCCGGAAACTTGATTCAACTTGCCGACACTTGTTGGAAGTATACAATTTTAATAGTAGAAGTAAGAAAATTTATATGTAGGGGATAAATAAATTACTTGAAAATTAAATGAAAATTAATTTATGGAGGTATTTCCTAAGTTCCACCACCAGAGGGACGGACTGACGATTGATTCTCGCTAGTCCTCGCTAAAGGCTCCCGTTTGTACATATACAACTTTCGACCTAAGTGTAACAGTCCCTCCCCATCTAAGGCAGGGGTCTCCTAATTAACTTTACTGTGACGAGAATCAACTATTATGAGGCTCAGGATAAGAAACGTTTCCCTACCTATCAATCCTTCTATCTTTCTTTCCCCCTGCCATAGTCATCATAAATGTGTACACCCAGAGATTAAAGTTTAATTGATGATAGCCTTACTTGTGACGAGTAGTTTACTATGATGAAGGCCCAGGACACAAAACGTGCGCACACCTATTATCATCTTTCTTTCCTCCTGTCATAACTGACATAAATGTGTATACCATAGATTAAAGTTTCATTGAAAACAATCTAGTAGACGTGCTCTCTTTCGAAACAAAACGACACGGTACCTTCTGATAAATCTAATATTATTATGTGTCGACGTTTTATCCTAATAGGAAATCTCATCATCATCATCTACTCACCAGTTTCGTTCAACACGTTATCCAGACCCGATTGCCTCAGATATTTAGCCATAGCATACAGTCCTTCCCTCCTCAGCAATGTGGTCAAGCTCTCTTGTTGTATTTGAACGTGCGTGGAAGGTGATTCCGTGGTCGGAGAAAGGGTGGACCTTTCGAAGCTATCTTGGTAGATGATATTCTCGTTACGTAAGCTGGTAGACGGTCCGGCGGTTGTTGGGAGGATTGTCTTGAGCGTCGGCAAAGTTTCACCAAGTGGCATGACGGTGAAGTGAATGTAAGGATTGCTCGAATGATGCGAGAAAGTTGTCGGCACCGGAGCAGCTGTTGTCGTAATGATTTCATTGACTGGAGCCATGGTTGGGATGAAATGGGTCCTTGTCGAACCCGAATATTTCGCGTTTAGGTGACCCTCTTGGTCCAGCGAGCTCAGTTTCGGGGTTGTATTTACGTTCCCGAGTGAGTTGAATACGTGACCGGTGACGCTTGACGCCGAGGATACGTATTTGTCGGTCGTGGACACGGAGTTAGGGGAGATCGTTACGTGGGGGAAATATTCCGTTGGTTTGCTGCAAAAATATTAGTTTTTGCGTTATCAAAATATACAAATGATCGAGTTTTTTTTATTCTAGTTATTTCTCTCTTTTTTATTCCTAGACAATGTTTCTCTTTACGCTTATTGCTTATATTATATTGAAATTGGCAGGTTTTCTTGTTTTCGTTCGTGTATTAACAAAAAAAAAAAGAGCTTTCGTTTCGAAAAGCTGATTTCCATAGATTGGCTGAGAAATTAGAAATCACTATACGCTCATTGAAAATCTCTGACTCGTAAATTCACTTTCTCTAGCTCGGGATGTATTTTGAATACATGCAAACCACAAGTTAAATGCTACGCTAAAAAAAGAAATAGCTCTTCGTCCAATCGAAGTTCTAACATCTTTTTCTTTTTCAGCACTCACCTTTCCGTGTACCTCGACGAGAGAGAGGTAGATCTGACGGTGGTCGGCCTGGAAGTAGTGGACCTGATACTCTGCGTCGATGTCACCGTGCTGTACCTGGTGGAAATCGCGTTCGGATCCGAACTAGACCCGAAACTCGGCAGCGAGGACGAAGTGGTCGGATTGGAGGAACTCGGTGGTAACTTCAACTCTCCCGTTTTAATCTTCTCCACGATAGACTCTACTTCGCTTCCCTCTTTCTCCGCGTTTCCCTTCACTCCTTGCACCTTGTAGCTTCCATCCGGTTGCTCCTCGAGCACGACAAAAGTCACCTTCTTCGCGGGCAGACTTTGTATCGGTGCTTTTCCGATCTCCTCCAGCTTCCCGTCGCTCTTCTGCCTGATCACCTCGAAGTCTGCCCCGGGTGGAAGCACACCTTTCGTCAGTTCCTCAAGAATAGCTTTGGGAGGCCGGATGGTAGTCGTCGGAATACTCAAAGCTAAAGTAGACGTGGTCAACGTGGATCCGTCTGTGGGTAGTATAGACGTGAGGCTACTCGAAGAATCGATCAGCTGAATTTTCTTCCCGTTCGGAAGCACGATGTCCCTCGTGCTGACGTTCCTGACATTGTCGTCCACCGACTGAGACAGAGCCAGTTTC
>NW_017100242.1:4832698-4837655 GCF_001263275.1 Habropoda laboriosa
AGCCGAAAGCGTTGTTGGACTTGCTCTTGCTGCTCGTGTTTCTCGAAGTCGGTGGTTTTTCAGTCTGATATATCACTTTGATTTGAGGCTTCGGCTTGCCTTGCTGAACGAAGTGATTCTCTTGCTCCTGAATCAGATTCAGCAGGTTCTCCGGAATACTCGGAGTGGCTGTTACCTTTTGTTGATACGTCTTGGGAGAGACCGACGTGAAAATCGTGGGTTTGCTCGTGGTCGTGGTCCTTGTTGTCGTCGTCGTTGCTGGTATCGGCGTTGTGGTGTATTTCTTCTGATGAGTGGCTATTGCTTTGAGAAATAGGTCCGTTTCCGATGGAGTGATCTTTCTTGCTGTTGGCAGAGAGACGAGGACAGGAGATGTAACTGTGCTAAGAGGAATCGTGCTTGGGAAGGTGACAGGAATCGGCGAGGAAGTGGTCGAAGTAAGTTTCTGGAGTTGCTGAAGTCGTAACAGTTCCTGCTGTCTTCGTACTTCCTGTTGTTCTAGCAACAATTGCTGCCTCTGTTTCTGCACCAATTCCAACTCTCGTTGCTTCTCTAGATATTCTTGCAGTTGTAACGTTTGCTGATCGCTGAACAGAGGTTGTGACAGGTCTTGTTGAAGATTTTGAAACTGGCCGTTTGGGTTCTGGTATTGACTACTGAATTGTTGTTGCTGGAATTGCTGTTGCTTGGCTGGTTGACCTTGTAATTGAGCTTGGGTGTTTAAATAAGTTGGATTGCTGAGTTGTTGCGTTATCTTTTGCTGTTGTTCTTGAATTAGCTGCTGCACTTGTTGCTGTTGTTGTAACAATTGCTGTATCTGTTGCTGCTTCGTACGATCTACTTTATATTTGGCTAGGGTCGCGTACGAAGCGCTCGTTTGAGGTTTCGAGGCAACCTGATCGAAGCTCGAGAAAGAAGATCCTCGAGAATTGGATGACGTGTCTTGCTGAGAATTCGGTCGTCTGTAACGTTGCTGATGCTGTTGAACGTCGCTCAGTATTTGAGCCTGTTGCGAGGCGGAGAGACGAGGTCTTGGATCATGCGGTGCTCGACCCTAAACAAAATTGCACACGTGTTTGTCATACAGTTTCTTTTATTAACAAATACACCAGGTGTTGGGTAAAATAATAAGCAGATTTATGCAGAAATTTTACTTTCTTCTCTAACCGTTTCACTGCTGTCGGCGCCTACGGGCGCTTTGAAAATATTTCATCCTTCGTGTTTGTCCTTTGCGCGCTTAATACAAGAAATTTAGATACGATAAATAATTCGAATTTTGACTTTAAAATATTTTAAAAAATTTTGAAACGCCAGAACTAACGATTTTCTGGCTGCGATTGAAGATCTATCGTTACACGCTAAAATCTGCCGCGGTGAAAGGGTTGAAAAGAGTCGAATTTTTGAAACGATCAATCAACAACGTCCCGTTAACACGTGAAAAGTGTGAACAATGACCGCGGAAGTTCGCATCGATTGCAGAAGATGTAATTTGTGCTAGTCACACACGTGTTAATTATCGGCACTTATAGATTGGGTAATTACCGGCAAGTGAATGCAGCCCGCCTGTTCGTTGGCAATTGTAAAATTAATAAACAGCTTTGTTCAGGAACGAAAGGAAGAGAGTCCGATGCGATTAAGATCGCGATAATTAAGCAAAGCATTGTTCCAGTCTCCCTTCTACGCGTCAAGGTGTACCGGCGGCTGTGAGAATTCTGCCTCGAGAAAGTATAACTCGTCGCGGTTTTCATTTCGCAGCGTCCTCGCGTAATAACTCATTCGACGATCTCGAATTTAAAATCGAGATCTCTTATATTATTTCGAAGCGACCGCGGAGTCGCTGTTTTTCTTTTCTTTCACTTCTTTCCGTGCCGTTTCTTCTCGTTACCTTTCCCTTCGATGCGACTCTAAATACGGACGTGTACCAACTTTGCGATGTCGCGCTCGAAGAAAATCATTAGAACCGATGACGAAACGTGTACTTCGATCGTGATTAGAATACGAAAGTTTCTCCTTGATGGAACTGATTTGAATAATCTGTAGCTCTTGGTTCGTTGTTATTTTACAGTACGAGGCACGTTTAAAGGTAACTCCTGAAACTTTGCGACAAGTGATGGAAAGCGTGGAAAATGAGCACATTTGTGTCGTTAAGAAGAAGACGGTCGTTCAAGTCTTTGCCACGAGTCTGACACGTTGTTGTAGGTTAAAGGATTAAGTGTTTTAATTCAGCGATACCCAAATATCTGCTCCTAGTTTCGAGGAATTGGAGCAAACCGGGCATCACAGTACGATAATAAGACCAATCAATCGCACGATGTTCGAATAGGCTAACAAGCATACAGGACAAACCGGTTAGGACGAGTAATTGGAGCAGGTTTTATTTCTCACCGAGGCTAAAGGGAAAAGAAGGAAAAACATTGGGGGAAAAGTTGAGTGGGACGTGTTATTTAAGAATAAGTGAATAATGAATTACGTTTGACGGTAGAAAAATGTAAGAACGTGCATAGTTGCAATGAAACGGTAGATTTTATGTCATGATTCGAAAGTGAACTGATTACGCGGTACTTTCAAATTCAGCGTGCTTTCAGTTGGAAATTCTCTTGGTACTGACTTTTTGTTACAGTTCTGTAATAGGAAATAGTATTACCTTAAAGTTAGTAAAATTGAAGATTTCTAACACATATTTATTCGAATGTTCTTTATTCGACTGGAACAGTGGATTGTTGATAAACTAATGTCCCTCTTAACTTTTACATAAACTGTCTTTATTTAATTTGAGTTTTACCGGAGAAAATGTCCGAACTGTGCGAGTCGTACAACAAGAGTGAATAAATCTGGTCAGGAAAATATCAGCTCTCACTTTTTTTAAACAAAAGACCCTCTCTACGTGTTCATTTTTGACAGTAGCACTTGAAACGTGCACTCGAGGACGAAATGTCCAACGTTCTTTCTCGTCGATTCTTTTTATTATCACCTAATTTGTGTTCATATACACGAATTATCCTTCCTCTAGAATTGTCTCGAAATTTTGCAGTAACTCGTTGTAACGATAGAAAAAATTGACGTAACTTTGTTGGAAAAACTAGATTTCGCAAAAAATTACAATATCTCGTTCGGTGAAAAGTATTATGTATCAACGATAAGTACGTCTCTTCACTTGTCACGTGGTAAAGCCAAACTACCGGTACCCGCTATGAAAACAGTGAACTATAGTTACCTCGTTTATGCATTTCTCTGACTTCCTCTTTTTCACTAACATCGCCAAGGCATGTTATTGTTTCCTTTTTTTTTTCTTACGTTTCTTGCAGGTTGATTAATTAGTTACGTAAATACCAATGCTGTATAGCGCAGGGAAAGAACTTGATTGATTATAACACAACCTGATTAACATCCGTATATCCTATGTTGCGTAATAGCAACTCGAGCACTCATCGGCGCGGAAATAAGGTTTTTCTGAGTTGAAAGAAATGCACGACCATGTTAGTTTTCTCCGGTTAACGAGGAAAATTCTGTCTCCGGTAACGAATAATTTAGGCTTAGAAAGTGAAAATTATAGAAAAACTATGCAGTCCTGTCCTGTGATGTAAACAATAAGACATTGTTCAACCTTTTGTACGAATTTACGTAAGAAATTTGTTCGTAGATACGCTTTCTTCGAAAGCATAACCAAGTTATGCACATTTTCTTACACTGATATTATACTCGAACTTACGGAAAGGACCGAACCATCTTCGACGCCGTTATTAACCCTTTCCGGTCCGAACAGTCCGGTTAATTCGCACTCGTTTGGCCACTGTACCGTGTAGTTCGCCGTTAGTTCGATATTTCTTATTAATTATTATTAGATGATTGCAAAAGTTCGTGCCCGATTCGAAAATGAAACACAAGAGGTGTATCTTTGGATAGGAATACAATATAACGCTAAAACAAACATCTGTACTGAAGTACGATAAGGTCCCCGCCACCTCTGAAATTCGGGCACGAACTTTTGCAATCATCCAATATTTCGATAGTGGAAATATTCATTTAAGAATTAATTCAAGAATGAATACTTCAAGAATTAATATTATTAATTCAAGAATGAATATTTCAATACTATTAGGTCATCCTGTAAGTTCGTGTCGAATTTTATAATTTAGATCAATATTTTCAGCGAACCTTTAAAATTGATGAAAAACAAACCAAAGTGTCTTCTCATTCCACAACTTTTTCCTATTTCTTTTTTTCATAAGATCATTATGTCGTCCCTACAGAATTTTTTTGGATTTTCATTAAAATATTTTTCGCTTTCGATACGAACTTATGGGATGACTTAGTAGTTGTAAAATATCAATTTTCATTTATCATCGTTTATAATTTATAATCTATCGTTCTACGATATCCGAAGGCAAAAATTCAAAGGGTTAACGTCTTACGTCCTATCTAAAAATGCAACTGTAATTCAGCATTCGATTGTACGTATTACTCGAGCTCGATAAATCGAGGCTAAATATTAGAATAGGTAGGTAAGTATCAGACGCAGAGAGATTAGTATGAAATTCCTCCTTGGCGATTTCATCGATCGCACATTCCCTGACGTAACGAGATCACGCGCAGGTCTGTTCGGACCGCGGAACGGTGGCCACGGGTTTCCCACAGGTGATGTGAAAAAAACTGTAAATCTGGGCGTGGCTTCCTATCTCTCTCTCGTATCAACGATCCACAGACACATGCCGCAGAACTATCTCCAGAAGTATCGCTCTCCGACTGGACGAAACCGTTCCTTCGTAGATTCGTAAGCCGATCTCGTGGATTTCCTTCGTGTGCTGTCGCAAAAGTGCGGTGGAAAGCCTTATAAAGCAGATCTTTCTCGCGGTAACCCAACTGTTAAGGCACACACGGACGTCATAGTGAACGGACGATGATCACTTGAACTCGATACGTGGAAACGCGTTCGATGAAGTTACGTTTTCTGCGATCA
>NW_017100242.1:4837674-4843298 GCF_001263275.1 Habropoda laboriosa
GGGGTAGGGATGAATCTGTGTGTTCATCGTGATGTAACAACCGCGATGAAAATTGATGCGGCTCGTTGAAAGTGAAAGAACGTCGAATTCTTAAAATTGTTAATACGGTGTTTCAACGGTCGTTACTCGGACTGTAAGACGATGATGTTTTATACCCGTTTACGTGGATGTTGGAGGCACATGCTACTTTCACGTGGCCTTGTTTTTATGGAGCAAATGCACAATTTATGTGCGGTAGTTGGTTATGGAAGGAGGGGAGAGATTGATCGAAAGGACAGATTGGAAAAGGGAAGGACAAGGGACGAACGGAGAGATAATTTGTTCCATCTTGGGACTTGCTACTTAGGTGGATTCGTTGAGAAATGCTTTAGATACGAGGGACCGTTAGGTTTAGATTAGAAGTTGTATTTATAGGAATAGGAGCCTTGGTGGGTAAGTACTTGCCGGAGAGATTGATGGTTCGCCAATTAGTCCGTCCCTCTGGCGGTAGATTTTAGAAGCTACCGCCGCGCAGGAAGTTATAGAAGATGTAGGAAGAGAAATAGGTTAGAAAAAAAGAATGATAATTTTGCTAAAGTAAGGAAGAGCAGGTTAAATTGTATTTTTTCACTGTTCTTGTTATTTTATTGTGAATAAGGATAAATTGTGGTATAGCACAGTTTGGAACAATTAACCCTTCGCACTCGAAGATCTTTTTGCTATAGAGAAGCAGCAAATTTTGCTACTTATTTGTGCTAACGAATTAACGTTTATTACTTTCAAAATTGACATTTAGTATTGGTTAAAGAATTGCTAAAATTTTTTAAAATTAACATACAAATAAATCATACTTATAATGTGCTGTTGTAGTGTGCATTGTATTGTGCATCTGCACTTCCACCGTATTGTATAACAATACTGTGTCATTTAGTTTCGATAAAATATTTGATCCAAAGTTACACCTATTTCTATTGCAATCACAATTTCTGTGTTTCGAACTCCTTGATATAATCGACGCTGCATCGATGTTAAAGTCAAGAATTACATCGTTAGTTTTCTGTTATCTATTATCAACATCCACTTCTCAAGCTGAATATCTATCAAGGTAATACTTAACCCTTTGTACTCCAAGCATTTGTTGATAGAATTAATCAGCAACTACAGTATACTTTTGCAGCGAAACTTTCGAAAACCCTAAGTTTCATTTTGGAAAAAGAACGTTTGTCGTTTACGAATTTATTTATTTCTACTTCTCATTTTAATCTTCGCTGTTTCAATAATATAAAAAAGCCTGAATTTTACATTTTCAAGTTCTCCAAAGTAGTTACGCGTGTCGCCGTAATGGCGCCACTGGAGTGCAAAGGGTTAAAAGAGCGTTGTGTAATTATTTACCAAAACTTCTTAGTCGTTACTCGTGTGCAAAGGGTTAACAACAATCGAATCACTTTCAGACAGTTGCACAATGTTCCTCGTTATTCGAAACACTGCGAACTGCATCATTTCTGTTAAATCAATGCCGTTCAACGAATCCAACAGATTCAGTTTCACATTAACACAGTAAAGTATGCGTGGCTGTTTCTTTCTTTTTTTCTTCTCGTCGTTCCAAGGAGACGTTCACTTTCCACTTTATCGTCCATAAGGAAATTCTTTCGTGCTACATCTTTGAGCAACGTGGCTGGCTACATCCACGCGGAGTACGCGACCAGCACACTACCCCTATTATATCGGTTGGTTGCATAACTGGCCGGCATGCACGATCAAACCGTCGTACATTCACCGCGAGACACGCTGCTATAGTCCAGTTATATGTATAACGGGTGTTTCTTCACTTTTACGCTCAGCAGACTATATAGCGCTCCCGGCATTTAACCGGACGGAGGATTTTTGCCACCTTTCGCTTTCCTTCTGTTTCGCAGAATATTTCTGAACGCCGCCGAAACCATTATCTCTATATTCGGTATAGTTGTTTCGTGGTGCTTCTTTTTTCTTCTTTTTTCTCTCTCTTCAATCTAACGTTCGACCACTTTTCGTCGCCGTTTTAACGATCCCTTTTACTTTCTTTTTTTGTGTGCGCAGTGAAGTGTGCATAGATCGAGGAATGTTCGCGAGAAGCGGGGGAAAAAATTGAAAATCACGCAAATTTGAAATTTCACGGTTAGTTAGGTTGAGATACGATATCTGGAAAATTTCAGACACATGTTAATTGGCGAATTAGTTTCCATAATCTTGCTAATCCTTGGCAATTAAGTTTCTAGTTCGTTTTACGCGATTATTAAGATTCAACTACTTTTTAAGATGTTCGATTTTTTAAATCGTTCATTCGTTCGTTCGTCATGTCGAACTGACGATTACTCGACGTCAAAAGCAGCGTCTCGTATAATGGACTAGTTTGTTGATTTATTGCGTGATTTTTAACATGCTCAGGACACTCGATACTCTTTAGATACGCAAGATGAATGAAGTGAGTATTGAAATACTCGTTACATAGATAAGGACATTTAATTCCGGTTGAATTCTGAATATTACGATGACACTTAGAACGTGGACATTTTGGGTCCTTTGAACTTGAATTTTTCGTGATATTTATTGAACACTCGGAGTTCCCTGTGTATGTTAACCCCTTGCCGTATAATAACGAGTTAGACTCGCGCTAAAGATTTCGATCAAGACCTGATAAAAACGGTTATATCCGTAAGAAAAATAAATTTCAAATCCAATTTTCCGTTTCATTTGTTAAACTGAAGATTGCAAAATTTCATTAATCTGTCATACATTAGCTTTTCTTGCTTAATACTGTACTAAAGTGGTACATAAATGGCTGACGCTTAGACGCACAGTCAGGAAAAGTAATCATACGTGAAGGGGTTAAGGACTTGAACATAGATCCTTGCAAGGATTCCATTGGACATTTTTTGTTATAATTGTATTAAAATTTGCGTCGGTAAATAAATATCAATTATTTGCTAAATATAGTACTGTGGGAGCCATAAATTGTCGAACTCAAGATCGCTGCATCTTTCGTTGCGACGCAGAAGTAATTTTTGCCTAAAACACCGATACGAAGTAAATTTCGAACTACATATTTGAAACGTGGTATAAAAATTAATACTGTCTCTCTTCGCGAAATTCGTCGTCCATAAATTACGTATATACAAAGTGTTTTCGACGATATCGGGGAATAACGAGACGCCATTAAAGCGCAGAGAAAGTCGGTAGTATTTTTAAACGCAACGATCTGTTCCTCTTCCCACGACTTTCGAAATCAGCATTGCTTCCCGATTAATTTCGAAACGCTTCTCACATTCGGAAGTGACAATATTAATAAAATTGTCACCCTACTGTCGATTTTTTCAATTTTCTCAACGACACAAGTTAGGTATCTGTAATTTGCGACGTGTTTTTCAAGTCGAGTGGAATTTCGAAGAATCGATGTTACTTTCAAAATAACTGAGAATATCGTCGGGATTAAAGATGATCTTTATGAGTTAGAATGAAGAAATTGGAATTAAGTTGAATTTTGAACGAAAGAGAAATATTTGATTAATTATTTCGAAATATTAAATTTCAATTATATTTCAATATTCTCGAAAATATTGATAAGCGCTGATATTACGGTTTGGTATTTTGTTTATTTTTTTTATAATACATAGTTTAATTTATTAGGCGACACACACTTTCACAGAACATTAACCGATAAGATTACCGATTTTAAATGAGCTTAATACCACTTTCAGAATCGAAAAGAGTTCGGAAAACCCGTTTTTCGGTTAAGTAAGTTTACAATAATATGCATTTAGTTTACATCGTCGTAAATTATTTACCTCTCGAGCGTGTCGTAGCGAAAGGGTTGAACGAAGATGTTTATAGAACAGTGAATTGAGCCACTCAGAAGCCAAAATAACTCCCCTTTTTCATATTCTTCCAATTTTAATATCAAAGAACATGCCCGATGCTTAATTTTTCATAATAAAACACTTTGTGAAAAATTTTCCAAAATGAAGACTTTCTAAGTAACATTGCAACAGATCTAATTTCTCGAGCCGGATATCTATTATAATTACACAGAAGAACTGTGATCGATTGCAAGTAGCGTAAAGAAGCGAATGATAGAATTGAAAGTGTTTTCGTACTTTTATCCTTTATTCTTTTGTGGAAAGTATTCTAACAGTGGATTGCTTTTACTTTCAACCGTATAAGAGATCGTTTGATTTTAGTGAAAGCACGACCTGTAACATAATCGTTTAACTGGATTCTTCAACGTAGGATCAGCCTCTATGGTTGGTGCACCAGATAGTGTACAATATTTTTACAGTTTATCCGTTAGTTCCATAATTCAATTTCATCTCTACAGCTTCGTTGTGTAATAGGTATAATTTTAGAAAGATATCACTTAACGAAGGTGCTTCATTAATTGAGAAAAAGTTAGAAATCTTCGGCGGGTAAGGTAGTGCGGTCTTCTGGTCTTTTTTGGCCCGAAGTCTTCTAATTTTTTTAAGAACTTTTGCTGTTATCAAGGTTATGTTTTTCCTTAAAATTACATTCAAAGTTTGTTGTTTATTATTGTATTAAAATTGTTACGCTTAAGGTCTTTGGGTCTTTTTTGACCCAAAAAATCTTTTACCAACGCCTCCTCTTTGATGGTACAAATATGCTTTTTGTTTCGGTGTTTTTCCGAACTTTTTGCAAAGTTTATCCAAGTTGTAGTTATAAATATGTGAATGACTTCTGTGGAGTATATTGTTACAAGCAATTAGTAAAAGTTCTATGTTTACAAACGTGTTTACGAGCGTGCTTGAAGCTACAATTGTAAACCTGTTCCTTTTTTTGCATTATTGAAACAGTAGACGAGAAAAAGTTGCGATATCATGCCGTAAGAAAATCAATGCCACACATGATCTAATACCGTACAATTACGCGATAGCTGTTCAATGTGCTTTGTGCGATATATTACACTAATGAGAAGCATGGCAAGTCATCGACGTTTCTGAACAGCAAGTGGCGAAAAAGTGTAAAATTTTACGAACATACTCAGAAGAAATGAGAAAATTTCTTTAATTTTTCTTACGGTCTGCTTAATCGATTACATTTTGTTATTAAATATTTTCTGTTTAGAAATACTTGTGCAATTATTTTCGAGTAAATTATCATTATTTCTAAAAAATTTATTTGTCGGTAAAACAGGAATTATTAGGAAAGAAGATACGAATTTCGATAAGATTTGTTAATTTAAAAATTGTCTCGTATGAAAGTTGTCGATTTATGTTAGTTTATTGCCTGTTTCATTGACAAATATACAATATGGAAATTTCTCTCAGGTTTAGATAGCTTCCTAGACTTTATAAAACAGAGAGAAATTTCACCCTAAGGTCATATTGGAGTCGTACTTTCAATTTTACTCTTGTGATTTATGAAACCTCTTCTTTCCAATACCTGCATACTTCTTCTTTGAGAAACAGAATTTTATATCCACACATACTTGTATCGTTGATTATATTATTTACAATTGAATATTAGTTTTACATGGATATTAGTGAATTATTATAAAATGTATTAAGTAACTTCAGAGTTAAAATAAAGAATTAATTCCATTCATTTTATTAATATTATTCTTATGTGAATTTTCTAACTATTTACAATAATAAATA
>NW_017100242.1:4843623-4847477 GCF_001263275.1 Habropoda laboriosa
TTGGTATCATCTTTATAATTTTTTTTCTTGTGTGCAATGTTATTTCCTTTAAAATAATATTTCATTCTTTACCGTGTACTTGTATTGGTTGTAAAGCATGCAACAGGAAGTTTTCAATTATAACAGAACTTGTTTTGTCAACTTTTCACAAAAGTATGCCGCAAGAAGGTTTCCTTGTCTTACTCCTTCTGAGGAGAGATTGATTAATTGAATAATAAATCAAAGATACGAACATTCACATTCCCAACTTGCAGAATTCCATGTTGAAAACTTAATTACAAAATGTATTTAAATTTTATTCGAGAAAGTTCAAACATAGAAACAGTGATATGTAAATACATGTCAAGAAATTTCACGATCATTTTATATTATCATTTATCAATAAGACAGTTTTTATTCACGAAGTAACTCCAAAGATATCGTAATTTATTAATACTTTCAATTTTATGAAACAAACGAAATTGGACGGTATTCGTAATTTTTTCGAATTATTTCTTCATTTCACTTTTACCCTTCCTTACCGACATATTCGATTGCACTAAATTATCAGTGTTATCATAATTTAAGAGGAAAATCTGGTGTAGCGAAGATGTTAACCCTTTCCAGCCCAATTTTACCCTTCGTAGGTAAACATTTTTTCACAATCCGAAGACAATCTGCGTCGTTTGTATCCAAGTCTAATTTTTTTTACTGTTTCAAGCTTTCAAAAAATCAGAAAAAATTCTGGGACACTCGTTAAAGTCGCTACTACATTGTACAATTGTTCGTCAGGTGAAATGTTTCAAACTTTTTTCAATAAAAATAAAAATTCGGGAGTGAAGTTTCTTTTGGGTCATCAAAGAGGGGAAAAGAAAATTTCTTTCTATTCTTTGTTAATAGTTAAATGTAACAACGTGGCCACTTGTAAAAGTATTTATTTTACTAAAAAATGTTATCGAATATCATCTACGAACAGAAATACAGCATACAAATGGAACGATAGTACAACAAATAGAATCGTTAGCCTGAAGAGGGTTAATTAAGAAATTTATTCAACTACCTAATGATGTCCAAATTTGGAGAAGCATCTAAAGAGAGTTGATACAACTAACCTTAATTAACTCATACTAGCTTTTTTTTTATGGAATTAAATATACAAGTGTAGACATTCCTATTAGAAATATTGCGCACTGGTACAAACAGTTTCTCGATATTTATTTAACTTTTCAAGATTTTCTCACTTACGGTGAGAAACGAACATTTCTTTTTAACCGTGAACCGTACTGTGAGCTTGTTTCTGGTTAGACTCTGTTAATCAGGAAGGTTTCTGGAGAAAGTGGGAGACCACGTAGCATCCTTCACCTTCACCTATTGTCCCGCATATTCGCCTTGATCTCACTTCGTGTCCTCGAGAAACTTGGATCGAATTGGTATCTTTAATATTCTACCTTTGATAAATTCCTCGAGACTCCAAATTTTATGTAAATACATAAACCATGAAATATGATCTCGATAAATTTCTATCATTTCTTCCCTATTTTATGCATTTTTACATTAAATTCAGATTTTAGTAAACCTATAATTATAAGTAAATATTGATAGAAAGTCCTCTAATTCCCAAAATTTGGCAATGAAATTCAAACGAAAAGAAGATATTTCTTCTTAATCTAAGAAAAGTAGAATATAAAGGACAAAAAAAGATGTAAATTTTAATACTAATAACAAATAGTGTAAAATTTAGATTTCAGAATTTGTAGATTGCAGTCTTTTAGCAATGAAAAATTTTTAACGAAACAACAATTGCTAATGAAAATTTGTCGACATTAGTAGCAACACTTTTCCATTATCTTATTTATTATCCTCGTTGTTTTTTGTAATACTTTGCGATTTTAATTTATGCTCTGTCAGATAAATTTCAAACGTTCGCTCCATTCTGTCGTACTTCATAAGCTGTACGCATTTACAATAATTAGAATAATGCGCAGTCCGCATTGCACTCATTCCCGACACGCTCTGAATGACTTATCTTGAGAAATAAAAAAGACTGCACTAAATAGCAAGCATCATTTACACCGATGATTAACAAGAGAAAATCTCTTTCGCACCTTTTTCAGACTCGAACATCGGTCGTTTAATTATGCTCGCAGGAAAAGTGATAAAACGCTCAGGAAGTCGTTAAATATTATTATTCGTCATATTTTCAACGTAAAAACTTAACTTTTCTTCACCGCGGTGCACTTCTCCTTCTAAAACGATCTGTTCCGTTCATAAAATTGTTGTCTTCGGTAGCTTCGTAATATGTTTCTTTCAAAATTTGGCACACTCTGATCGTCGAATTTATCAAATTTCATATTCCGCAAAAGATCACGCCTTTTTCTTTCATTTCTAATTGAAACACGTCGAAGAACAGTTCTAATATTACGGTAACGATATTAGTCTGAGAATTTTATCGTTGTACAGGGTATTATTAATCTGAACTTATCACGAAGTTCTGATAAATTATGGTAAATCCTAACTGGCGAAAGAAAAAGGACCAGAAACCATTTCTTCACGACTCAACAAAGGATCTGTAACCGTAGTACGGTGTTCGGGTCTTTTTTCGCCCGTCGCGTTCTCATTTCTTTAATAACTTTTCCTCTTATCAACGAAATTGTTACCAATACACTTGTTTATGTTCCCTTAACATTCCGTTAAAAGTTTGACATGTAACAGAAATAGTTACGCATAAGAACGTTGGGTCTTTTTTGACCCGAAGTGTTAAACAGAAATTAAGTAAAAAAAATCCATTTTCAATGTGTACTCTCATAAGGGAAAGAAAAGCAAGCAACCTATCATCTATTCACATTGTTTATCAGACGGAAACAACCGTTGTGTAGCATGGTCAATAATAAATCTCGTTAAACATGTTCACCGTCTTTTTCTGTCATTGCGCCAAGGTGCACTTTCACGAGCGCGGCGATAAAGTTTTGAACACCGTGCCTATTCAGAGACGTTTCTCTCGTGGCGCGTGAATTTATCCAAGGAACACCGATTGTATTTTCAAACGACTTCTTTTACGAACGTTTCTATGTATATATATATTTGTTGTCGGTGAGCATCCGTGAAATCGAGAGTTTCTTTTTGCCGCTAGATACCGCGTCCACACGAGGAAGGAAAACCGGAAGTGGTGCCAATAGGATGTCCCGAACGCTTCCGTTTCCAACGCGCAAAACGCTCTTCGCATCAAACACGTTCTTCGCTCTGTCAAACGACAGTGAAAGCATCTTCCATTGATTCTATTTAACCTTCTCTGTATTTCTTCGTTTGAAAATGTATTTCAGTGCTTCACTTTAACCCTTACATTTCTATTGACGCCTATAGGCATTTGGGAAATTTGTTCTCATTGTACTGTTGGATACTTTTGCTATACTTCCACCTTAATTCAATCCTAAATGTTATTCTTTGATACACTTCCACCTTAATCCAATTCTACATTTTATTCCTTGTGACACTTCCGCCTTGATTCAATCTTAAATTTTATTCTTTGACACACTTCCGCCTTAATTCAATCCTAACTTTTATTCTTTGATACACTTCCGCCTTGATTCAATTCTAAATTTTATTCTTCGATACATTTCCGCCTTAATTCAATCCTAAATTTTATTCTCTCATACACTTCCGCCTTAATTCAACCCTAAATTTTATTCTTTGATACACTTCCGCCTTAATTCAATTCTAAATTTTATTCTTCGCCCAGTTCTAGCTTAATTTAATGAACCAAATTTTAAAACGAAGCGGTTAAAACAAGAAATTTCTCAGCCGTAGTTAAATATCGACCATCCGCCACACGCATATCGTATTAAAATTAACGTATGAAGGGGTTAAATTATCGTCGA
>NW_017100242.1:4851426-4864584 GCF_001263275.1 Habropoda laboriosa
TTCTATATTAATAATAAAATTATTACAAATTGTTGCAATTTTCTATAGTATGTAAAATTGAACGACTGTCAAATACTTGTTTTGCTAAAATTTCTCTGTGAATTACCTCAACGAATATTACACCAACTGACATAATTATTTTATCCATTTGAGGAATTTTTTAAAATTGAATATGTTTATACGAATAGAGCAGGTTTCGCTAAATTCACTCGTAATATACGAAAGTAGTGCCAAGCTTATTCACCCACTAACAGAGTGACTTCTGACCCCTATTTCTACCTTCACTCGCAAAGTTCTATTCACTCCCATATTTCTCTATCTTTATTTCCTTTTTAATATCACTTTCCTACATCCTTTTAGCAGCGTCTTCTTTTAATCGCTAAATTTCTCTTCAGCATAGACGAAACCTTGCAACAAGGTTTGACAATCGTCTCAAAATGCTTTATAAAACGAGATTCCTGATTGAAACGTCTCTTTTTTACACTTGTGAATTTTGAAAGAAAATGTACGAAGACGCAACTCTTCGAGTGTTTCTCATCGCAAAGGAAATGGCATAAATCATTTTTCACAGTAGCTACACATTCGAAGGAAATGTAATTTCTGCTAGAGTGATATTCAAATCGTTAACAGAGTGATTTCTTCTCCGAAGAATTTCGACGATTTCAGAATCGAGATACTTTTGTATTTGCACATCTCGCATGTTCGACTCGAAACTAAGTAACCCTTTCGTATAGGTATGTTGTGTTCAACCGATGGACATTTTAGAAGACTGTGAAAAAGAAACATCGATCTAGACGATACTGGAAAACTTTGATCAGTTTCACGCGATTCTTTCACAAATGAATGCTTTAACAAGTACTTTCCATATTACGACATGATGGAACATCTTCTAAGTCATTTCTTTCTTACGTAGCTTATCTTAATATTCGACAAATAGTATAAATTGTGTATCAATTTGATATATCTGTTTTAACCTTCAGTCGGTAATCTGGGTCTTTTATGACCCAAATGAAATTTCACCAAACGAATTTCTATTTTTATCGAGAAAACTTTTAGACATTTGACTCAACGAACAATTGTACAATGTGATAGGGACTTTGATAAATATTTAAGAAGTTTTTCAGATTTTTTGAAAGCTAGAAACAGTAAAAAAATTAGGCTGCCTACAGGTTTACCTACGGAGGGTTAATTTATCTGTATAATTTTATCAATCTTTAATTTATTTAACACTTACAACACTACGTAATCATTGCCTATATATATATATTAATTACGATTATCGTTTTATTATAATAATATTGTAATAAATAAAACAACGTAATTCAGAATAACTTCACAGAATGCTAAAAATATGAAATTTCGAAGAGTACCGAGTTGCTGGGATTTATAGCGATAAAATATACCCAGCGTTGAAGGTTAAATATTATCTAGAGAAATGAAAACAAAAATGATATTCTCCTTACATGTTGAAAGTGAGTTAAATCACTTCCAGGAAGAATCACTGTGTCAGCTTCAGCAGCGACGAGATCCTCTATCCTGAGGATCGTGGCGATCAATAGGAAGCACAAAACATTTCTCCGCCTCATCACGCCAACAATTTTCCTTCCTTCACGATTGTTCATCGATGTTCACACTTCAGTTGCTTTCTTTTACAAACTTCACCACCGGAACATCGACACCCCACTTATGTCTCTTTCTTTCCTCTACGATATCGACACCAAGTTACTTTCGAATTCACTCGAACAGAACCCGAACAATTAAGGCTACTTCCTCTCTCGATGGTATAACAATCGATCTTCTTCTTTTTTTCGTTTTTTTTTTTTATAAAAATATCTCAATTGGAAGAAAAGAAAGGATAAACCTTGAATAATAGATTGTTCTTGTTGCAACAGATGAGAAGCGTTGTTCGAAAAGGAAAATCGTGTTTCTACGGCTTGGAAAAAAGAAGAGTTACTTTTTCCCCGGTGTCAACGAAGAAATGAAAACAAGAAGACAATGGCGAAGATGCGTGTGAGAGACAGCTTTTGTGGCTGACAAGTTCGCACGTTGACGAAGACGAGTTCGGGACTGTTGAAGATCGGAAAACGTCTGAGAGTTTTACTTCTCCAGCTGGGGAAGAGTTCCTTCACCATAGACTAAGGTGGGAGACGAACAGGTAGGACGGTGAACGTCAGTTTCGAAAGAACCCACTTCTGTCTTTCCTTGCCGCCTTCCGTGCTACGTGAACAACGATTCCACGTGCACGTTTTACATTTCCTTAGGATTTTTGCCAACAGACTGTAGAAATCGATCGTGAAAATCTGCCGGTTTAGGAATGATACAGGTTTCTGTTGTGACAGTTGCAAGGGTTCTCTTCGATAGTGAAGAAATTGTTAGTTTTTGAAAGTTGGGGAAAACTATGGTAATCTTTCGTATAATTTTATACTTTTAATGTCGTCCTTTTTGAGAATTTTGTCGATTAAGTTTAGCACGAAAATGAAGATATAAATTTAAACACAAATTTTTCTTTTTCCTTTAAATCGGTGAAAAAATTATTAGTTTTCGAAAGTTTTGCATAATTTTATATTTTTAATGTCACTCTTTTTGGTATACGGTGAAAAGTGTGCAATTTTGGATAAATTTTAGCATGAAAACGAAGGTATACATTTCGGTTTAATTTATCGATTAAAATTTAAAATGAAGAGTTTCACATTCGCTGATAAGCCTGCATCGTTTATTTCATAATTCACGATTCACTCGTGATCATAATTAGAATGTAACGTGTCTGATGTTATTATGTCTTGGAATGAATCGTAAGAATGTACATTTACGTTAAAATATTTCCTGATTTATGATATGTTTAATACATCATAATTACATTGCATAAAACGTTTACAAGATTATATCATTTTCTGTTAAAATGAAATTCTACGCAATTAACACCTCGTTACTTTAAACGATACATTTAATATTACTTTTACTACTTCAAAATTAATAACTATTTTATCAAATATTTTTCAATATTTATTTAAAATGTAAATGTATAATCCAAACAATTTTCTTCACTTTTTCGTTACGACTACTTTCAGTTTTCCGCAAAATAATGTATAACAAACCTCGTAAGCAAATAATACACTGTTCATTGTACAATTTCGGTGACTAAGTGTCGATTTTATCGAACTATTACTAAATACACGTCGTTAATCCAGGCAAAGTTAATACGATACATAATTCACACCGTTTCTTTTACACTTATCCATGTAACGTATCAATT
Organism: Habropoda laboriosa; assembly: GCF_001263275.1. NCBI lineage: Eukaryota > Metazoa > Arthropoda > Insecta > Hymenoptera > Apidae > Habropoda > Habropoda laboriosa. The sequence continues at coordinate 4,854,680 of NW_017100242.1, forward strand.
CAGACACGAAAAAAATCAGATAACGAGCCGATTGATTCTTCGATCGAGCGAACCAGACACGGTCTATCAAGATAAATGCAGAAGAAAGAATACGTGAGCGCCTTTTGATCAGGGGAGGGAAAAAAGGCGAATCGATAACTCGGAAAGTTACTCAACTTCGTTGAAATGAATGGAAACGGTCGAACGAGCATCGAGTTATTTCAGTTCCGTTCAAACGTTCCGGAGAACGCGCAAAAGCGCATCGTACCGTTTTACAAACACTTTCGGTACTTATTACACTTCCGATAATGCATCGTTTTCAATTTTCGTTTATTACACTCGCGGAAGTGTCATGACTGCAATGAACCGACACGTTACAACGAATCTCTTAGCTCTTTTTAATTTTTTTTCAACGAACAACGGGAAGTGAAAGAATTATTGCTGCATATTCGTTAAATGCTGAAACTTAAGAATCTCTTAGACCGTAATGGGAGGCACTGGTATTAACAAGTTCAGGAAATTGGTAATTTGCATGCATGGATGGAATGGTAAAAAGCAGAGGATGAATTTCTAGAGACGTGTTATTGTCGATACAATTGGTTTCTTTTTTATCAGCAATCGTGCACACTGAAGGGGTGAAATATACAGTATATTCTCCACAAGTGTCAGACCGCAAGGAAGCTAAACCTGACACTCGTAGAGTCAGGGACTACGTTTTCGAGCCTCGCGCCCGCCTTTGTAGTTTGCCAAACGTAGACAAGAACAGCGAATAAAAGATAAGCATCAAACGTGAGTCGAGGCAACCAAGCAATTTAAATATCAACTTTTTTAATTTTACGTTTTTTTATCCCGAAATTTTTCTTAACATATTGATGAGATTTTTCTGATGAAAATGATATCAAACACGATATAATTTGAACAACATTTACTTATTAACACGTTCACTGTCACGCCAGATTTACAGGTTGCTGTCAGGCGGCCAAAATTCTCGTATATATTCCGAAAACCGATTTTTAATTGCGAAACACTACTGAGACGGTTTAATTTGGGGCAGCCAGCTCATATTTGAGCTGGCAATACACAACACAACTAACTACTAAACCAAATCACCAGAAAAGAACCCATTATTGCAACTCACTGTTCGCTGATTAAACAGCTAAGCTCTGCAACGTGGATTTGACTGCATTTTCTCCTTCCTTCCTTCCTTCCTTCCTTCCTCCCAGTTCCAATCGATTTTGCAAGACTCACAAACTCACAAAGTGTGAGTCACTGTGGAATGGACGACACGAAAAGTACTTCGAAACGCGATTTATTTCAGTTTTATTCAGAAAAGGAGAAACTGCGAATTTATATTATTTTCAATATTATTATTGAACTAAACTTTCGTAGAACGCGAGTGAGAAATTGAAAGAATCAAAAGAAAAAACGCGAATTCGTATCTTTCTCGATTCTAGAATATAAGAAAATTTGAATAAAATACGCGACGAGAATTGGGGAGAAGCATAAGTTAAACGCGTAAAAATATTCAATAATAAACGAACTAGGGACGAAGCTATTATTTCAATACGCGATGCACTGACTCTAGTATTTACTAAAATTCAAAAATTCTCGTATAAATTCCGAAAATAGATTATTAATTACGGTAAACTACTGAGACGGTTTAATTTAGGGTGGGCATAGTGCACTCGTTCCAAATCATCTCACAATATACAATAATAAATCAACTAACTACTTAACATGCAATTCATGCAAATTCCTTGGATGGTAAATTATTAGTAAACAAAATAGCAAGTCATAAAATAAATTCAATATCAGAGAAAATATATGAAAAATACTGAAAGAAAAATTTCAAATCAATTTCAATTGCTGTAACGAAAAAGCAACCTCTCAAAGTCATTTCAATATCCTATTCGACAAGTCTGAAGAACAACGATGACTAAAATTCAAATGTTTATTTCCCTAAACCTTCAAAATAATTTCGAAATATTTTATTCGAAGCGGAGTATTCCAAGTCAGTATCGATAATTGAAGAAATTATTTGATTGTATTTAAAAGAACCGAAAGGAGAATATTTAAAGTCTGATATTAAATGTCTAGCAAGTACCAGTAATTGGTAAAATGATTTATATTTGTTTTAAAAGGAAAATTTCTAATAGGTATTAGTTAAAATGAATTGTTATTCAGTCTATTGTATTGAAATTCTAATTGATTCTAATGTATACAAGTGTTACAAGAAGGCTGAGTGTGTACAGGGTGGACACTGACTCTAGTATTTACTAAAATTCAAAAATTCTCGTATAAATTCCGAAAATAGATTATTAATTACGGTAAACTACTGAGACGGTTTAATTAAGGGTGGGCATGGTGCTGCTTTAGTTTGAAATGATTTATAAACACATAATTAACAGAGGAAAAACCGTGAAACGGCAAAACGTCTACATTCTAATTGTTATAACATGTAAACAGAACTTTAAATTTAGTGTAAACAGAAAAAATATATAATACAATTTATTTCACGGTATTGCAACAAATAAACGTTGAATCAATATTTAATTCGTATAAAAACAATTATTTAACGTAATAATTTTACCTTCACTATGGCTATTTTTAATCTACGACCACAGGTCAACCTGATTTCTAATCCTTACGAACTTTAAATTCAGTCTAAACTGAGAAAATATATAATACAATTTATTTCACGGTATTGCAACAAACAAACGTTGAATAGATTCTTAATTCGTATAGAAACATTTATTTAAAATAATAATTTCACCTTCACTATGGCTATTTTAAATTTACGACCAAGGGTCAACCTGATTTTTAATCCTCCGAACTTGATTTCACAACGAGAAAGTAATAAGATCGTTGAAACGTACTTATTTGTCAAAGAAACTTGCAAAAATGTATAAATAATAATATGTAATGTTTTAACAAATTTTTGGAAGTATAAATTAATAATAAAATTGTGAAAATTAATAAATTATACGTTATTATAACATTAATAGAATTATGACTAAACCGAAGTTCGAAGTCGAGTATTTAAAGTCTGATATTACGTGCCTAGCGAGTGCCGGTAATTGTTAAAATTTGTTTAATAATTAGTAATAGAAATTCTAATTGATTCTAATGTATACAAGTGTTACAAGAAGGCTGAGTGTGTACAGGGTGGACATAGACTAGCTAGTAGCCCCCGACCACTCTATTCACATCTCAGAACCTTCAGGTCAAAATACGCCGCGAAGTGTCTAGGGCCCAGTATAAAGGGTAAATGATTTCGCGGGACATCGGCGGGTCCTTATATACCTGCGGTACCCTCTCCCCAAAGTCATTAGCAAAATCGTCGGTTAGGTCAGGCGGGAAATTTTCGCGGGAGATTTTCGCGGGAGATTTCCGATATCGTAACACGGTATAATTTATCAATTTTCACAATTTTATTAAAAATTTATACTTCCGACAATTTGTTATAACATTGCATATAACAATTTATACGTTTTTACAATATTCTTCAATGGAAACATAGGTTTTAGCGTTCTCGTTACTTACTCGTGGTTAAATTAATTTCGTAGGGATTAAAAATCAGGTTGACCTGTGGTCGTAGATTAAAAATAACCATAGTACAGCTAAATTTATCGTGTTAAATAATTCTTCTTACACGAATGAAAAATGTATTCAACGTTTGCTTGTTACAATACCATGAAATAAATGTCGGTTAGGTCAGGCGGGAAATTTTCGCGGGAGATTTTCGCGGGAGATTTCTGTTATCGTAACACGGTATAATTTATCAATTTTCACAATTTTGTTCTAAATTTATACTTCCGACAATTTGTTATAACATTGCATATAACAATTTATACGTTTTTACAATATTCTTCAATGGAAACATAGGTTTTAGCGTTCTCGTTACTTACTCGTGGTTAAATTAATTTCGTAGGGATTAAAAATCAGGTTGACCTGTGGTCGTAGATTAAAAATAACCATGGTACAGCTCAATTTATCGTGTTAAATAATTCTTTCTACACGAATGAAAAATGTATTCCACGTTTGTTTGTTATAATATCGTGAAATGAATTATATTACACATTTTCTCTATTCACACTGAATTTAAAGATTATAACGATTAAAAATCAAGTTGACCTGTGGTCATTTATCAAGAAAAATAACCCAGGTAAACTTCCATTGCATCTAAACGACATTCTCCACCAAACTGGACAAAGTACAGTAAATTCTCTACAAGAGTCAGTAAGTTTACTGTCTCGCAACGTAAATTTAAGTAAATTAGGTTGAACTGCACAGAAAATGCACAGAACTGCACAAATAATTCATTTCACGATATTATAACAAACAAACGTTGAATACATTTTTGATTCGTGTAAAAAGAATTATTTAACACGATAAATTTAGCTGTACTATGGTTATTTTTAATCTACGACCACAGGTCAACCTGATTTTTAATCCTTAGCAAATTAATTAAACCACCAGTAAGTAACGAGGACATTGAAACGTAGTTATCCATTGAAGAAAGTTATAGAAACGTATAAATGATTCTATGTAGCGTTATAATAGATTGTTGCAAGTAATAAATTAATAATAAAATTGTGAAAATTAATAATTATACCGTGTTACAACATCATAATAGAAGAACAGAAATTTCCCGCGAAAAGTAATCGGTTTCCCGCGAAAAATAGTCGATTCCCGCCTGACCTAACCGACGATTTTGCTAATGACTTTGGGGAGAGGGTACCGAGGGTATATAAGGACCCGCCGATGTCCCGCGAAATCATTCACCCTTTATACTGGGCCATAGACACTTCGCGGCGTATTTTGACCTGAAGGTTCTGAGATGTGAATAGAGTGGTCGGGGGCTACTAGCTAGCCTATGTCCACCCTGTACACACTCAGCCTTCTTGTAACACTTGTATACATTAGAATCAATTAGAATTTCTATTACTAATTATTAAACAAATTTTAACAATTACCGGCACTCGCTAGGCACGTAATATCAGACTTTAAATACTCGACTTCGAACTTCGGTTTAGTCATAATTCTATTAATGTTATAATAACGTATAATTTATTAATTTTCACAATTTTATTATTAATTTATACTTCCAAAAATTTGTTAAAACATTACATATTATTATTTATACATTTTTGCAAGTTTCTTTGACAAATAAGTACGTTTCAACGATCTTATTACTTTCTCGTTGTGAAATCAAGTTCGGAGGATTAAAAATCAGGTTGACCCTTGGTCGTAAATTTAAAATAGCCATAGTGAAGGTGAAATTATTATTTTAAATGAATGTTTCTATACGAATTAAGAATCTTTTCAACGTTTGTTTGTTGCAATACCGTGAAATAAATTGTATTATATATTTTCTCAGTTTAGACTGAATTTAAAGTTCGTAAGGATTAGAAATCAGGTTGACCTGTGGTCGTAGATTAAAAATAGCCATAGTGAAGGTAAAATTATTACGTTAAATAATTGTTTTTATACGAATTAAATATTGATTCAACGTTTATTTGTTGCAATACCGTGAAATAAATTGTATTATATATTTTTTCTGTTTACACTAAATTTAAAGTTCTGTTTACATGTTATAACAATTAGAATGTTGACGTTTTGCCGTTTCACGGTTTTTCCTCTGTTAATTATGTGTTTATAAATCATTTCAAACTGAAGCAGCACCATGCCCACCCTTAATTAAACCGTCTCAGTAGTTTACAGTAATTAATAATCTATTTTCGGAATTTATGCGAGAATTTTTGAATTTTAGTAAATACTAAAGTCAATGTATCGCGTATTGAAATAATAGCTTCATCCCTAGTTCGTTTATTATTAAATATTTTTACGCGTTTAACTTATGCTTCTCCCCAATTCTCGTCGCGTATTTTATTCAAATTTTCTTATATTCTAGAATCGAAAAAGATACGAATTCGCGTTTTTTCTTTTGATTCTTTCAATTTTTCAATTGCATTACGCATTATTGCAATAATTTCTATCGTTACATTTAATTCTAATTGTTTAGCAGCTTTTCTGCTGCTATCGACCCTACATTTTACTGACACTTGTCGAATCGACCCTACATTTTCTTTTTTTTTACGTGGATGTAGGCCGACCCTACATTTTACTGACACACGAAAATTTTTGAATTTTAGTAAATACTAGAGTCGTTTCATTGTGTATTATAATAGCTTCATCCCTAGTTCACTTTATATTGAATATTTTTACGCGTTTAATCGATACCCTCCTTCAAATTTACTTGCGTTAGAGATTCGGGAAAGATATGAATTCGCGGTTTATTCTTTTGCTTTATATACATCGCGTTTATTTCATATCTCTTTTCTTTTTTTTACGTTTATTCTATTTAAAGTTAACATGATTCTAAAAATCGAGAATAATATAATATCGCGGTTTCCCCTCTTAAATAAATCGGGTTTCGAAATACTTTTCGCGTCGTCCATTCCACAGTGACTCACATTTTGTGAGTCTGTGAGTCTTGGGAAATCAACGACGAGGAACTGGAATGATTTGCGGAAGGATGACGATCTGTGAGGATGGAAAGAAGGAAGCAATGCAGCCTGGCAGCCAATTCTACGTTGCAGAGTCCAGCTGCTTAATCTGCGAATTGTGAGTGAATTTTTTGAGTGTTTGATGGTTGGTTATATATGTGTGTGCATGTGCATGTCGAAGCTGAACTACCAAGAGGTCAAAGAAGAACTGGATGGACTCTACTGCACTAATGGTGCAAACGCCCTCCCATTATTAGAGTATCAAAGTAGTATACCGCGTTAATTCAATTTAGAGTCAATTTTCCCATTTACTTTCGATCGATACGAGAATTTATCACGTCGCGTCGCGTTTGATAAATAGCTTCGTCCCTTTTTCCATTTTTGCGTTTCTTTTCTCTTTTCTTTTTTGAATTTTTGCTAAATGTCCCAACTAAAATCAACTACAGGAAAATATGGAGGATAATAAAAATTCGCGGTTTCGGGTACTAAACAAAATCCCTGAAAATGAAAATAAATCGCGATTCGTACTCTACTTTTCGCGCGTCACCCTTTCACAGCTTTCCAAGTCTGGTGGGTCTTGGGCATTGGCTTTGGGTCTTTCAATCTATCATTGTGGGCCACTGGTGGGATGAAAATTCAAGGCTGAGGGGAATTGCAAAAGTTTCATGGGTCTGAGAGAAGCTTCCAAGTGAATTGTGGGTCAAAATCGAAGGCTGAGAGGACTGAAATGATTCACTAAGGGTATCTCGAAGGTTACGAATGGTGAGTCGTATGAATTATTTATCTTGTCAATCTAATTTATATTCTGTTTTAGTGTTCCAGCGAAATTTTGTTAAATTGTAATGAATTCGCGGTTTTCCTTACTAAATAAAATGAAAATAAATTGCCTGGGCGTTCTTGATCGTAGAGATCAGTTCTCAAAGCCTATTGTTGCCAATTCTGACGAGATAAAAAGTACCGAGAGTACTGATAAGGTTCAGGGTAGGAATAAAATCTATAATATATCGAATAAACTTGTAGTTTAACACAGAGATTGTTAATTTAGAGAGTAGAATTTTTTCTTTTCAACATAGATAACTTTATTTTATTTTCTGAAAATTTACGAGATGATGCTACAGCTTCTATCGTATTATCTATACTGAAACTACCCGATCTTTTCGAAAATTATTTCATAGATTATTTAGCTAACTGATGTGGGTCACGCAAACAACGTCGGGCCGTGGGTTGTTCATTACTCATTACTCTTATAAATGATCAAATTTTGAGACCCATTTCTTCGAGAAAAATTTCCAAAGCGTCGCCGATTGGCCATTACGAACAGGCCACCGTCATGATGTAACAGACGAGAATTAAGCGAAAGTTTCGATTTCTTCTTGTAAACTGTCTCTATAAACATCTGCCAAATTTCATTACGGTTTTACTGATGCTTCTTGCGTAAGTGAATCGTACTTCAATAATTTGTCGGTTATGGTTCTTTCTTTTAATCTGAAACAGCGAATGTATGTATTTTACAATAACTAATACTTAATATACAGGAACATATACGTCGCGATATATGCTCAACTGGTTACAAATAATGATACAAAGCACGTACAGTCGTCTCGGAAAGTAAGTTAACGATCGATATGCGGGTAAATGAATAGGATATATTTCAGTAACGTGTATTTTCATATACTCGTATCGTATAAATAATGTAAAAACGGTGAAAGAAACGAAAACAGCGTAACACGACGTTCGTCAATTTTCTTTAATTCAAACGACGTTTAGAGGGATCGTTAACTTACTTTCCGAGGCGCCTGTACATATATCGCTTGATTAACATATTTCAACTTTTTCAATCCTGCAAAAATCGTTTCATATATCCGGCATTATAATTACAGAAAAAGATACTAAGAATATATGAAAATGTAACGTTATCTATTCTACTTACTGTCAATTATACATTTCATTTTTTGCGACATTGCATTACGCTCTTACTTACTCGTATCTCAGGCTACTTAGTATTTAATTACTTCATTTCGATGCGCTTAATTAACGTTCTCTTCCGCTTTGCAATTCGTTGTTAACTTTCTGCGCTTAATCAAATCTGTTAGACAAAAAGAAACTGCAGTAGAGAAATACATAGTCACATAAATTTCAATGAAGAAATATTTTTCTTACGCTAAAAGTTACCTGTTGTTGCTTTTTTTTTTTATTATTATTATAAAACCTCACTGCATTATAAAGATACGGTACTTCGTATTTAAGCCTTTAATTAATTGTTGCATCACCGTGATCCATTTCATGCCTTTTATGGAGTATAAGCAAGATTAGGGTGTCACAATACCATAGCAATGAATGCTCTTCCTTGTATGATGCTCGGAACTTTCTTCCTTCACACGGTATCGTACACTACCATCCATAAGTTTATGGTTGCTATCGGTTTTACTTCGTCGTAAAGGTAACAAATTTTCTTCGATTCAATTTTGCGCCGATATCATTTTTTAAGAATATTCTGCAGATACTTTGCGGAAACTGCAATAAAAAACACGTTATTAATATTATGTATACGGTACTGTGGACAAAGCTATGGTAAAAAGAGTTTTAGAAGAAAGGAAACATTGTTTTTGTAAAATTAAACAACATTGACAATTTTTTTATTTCTATAAAATAATATAAAATAATACGTGACGCTAAACTTATGTACGATAGTGTATAACCATTACTTTCTTCAACGTGTGCAACTTCCGAACAACCGTTTGTTCTCGATTCACTAGTGAAATGAAACACTTCTCTCTAAACTGTGAACAAGTTTGCAACGAAATTTCTTAAAGATAGAAGAAATAGGTTGTTTCATTCTATTGACACGTTTCTCTTCGTTCTAAAAGTGTAAGAAAATTTTCAGCAAACACACTTCTTTATTTTCCAGGTTCTATATTTGTAAATATTTCATATTTACAAGGGAACATGCCGAAGTGATAATCACCGATTTTGGATGAAACTTTGGTACAGGTACAGTAGTTCTGGAAAAAATATTCGACACGTATCTTTTTATATTGGCAGTCGTCCACATGTAAATCACCTTCAAAGATAAAGGTGTTAAACATATTTGGTAAAAATTAATAATTTTTAATTTTTAGAATGATATCTTGCTCTGTATTGAACTAACAATAAGAGAAATAGTATTATCGTATCCTTTACATTTCATATTTTTGTTATAACTTTTTAATAAAGCATTTATGGACTTTTCGTTGCGTGACATTTTTGCCTTATTTTTACATCCTGTATAAATACTAACGGAATATATATTGTAAAATGTAAAAAGAATAAACGGAATAAATAAATACTTTGTACGTGACAGAATATTTGGGTTAATCGATGTGTTGAAAATAGATTACTCTTTGTACCGATTTTACGATGATAAAAGAAAAGAGTACA
>NW_017100242.1:4864607-4870086 GCF_001263275.1 Habropoda laboriosa
ATTTAAAGATTAAGAGAGTTATGGATTACGTAAGGGAACGCAATGTTCGTACGGTAATCACATACGAGACATCTCAGAAGAGTGAAACGGCTCATGAAAAAAAAGTATTGCGTATATGAATATCGCGGATGGGAAAATAGGTTTTTCTTTAGGTGCGTACACATGAATCTCATTAAAAAGCGTTTCACCCGTACGAAAAGGAGAGGAAGTGAATTTAAATAAAAATATTCTCGTCATTTCGATTCTTCCCAGTGGTACCCTGATATCACTTTATGCAATTACACACATTTCACAAAACATAAACTAAAAATAAATTTTAAATATTATTATTACTATATAATATCAAGGTAATTTTCAACAAGCACAAAGGTGGCTCGTTGCAATTGTATAAACATGATGACACCCTTGAGTATATTATTCAGAAATTATATGCTGCAAGTCTGTTCCCAAGGTTCGGATGCATGAGGCAAAAATTATCTACGAAACCACAATAAACTCACTACTCTTTTTCATAAGACTGTTTCACAATCACCCTCACATTTCTTTATTCGTTGCACAAGTTTGTTATAGCGAAATACACCTTATTTGTAGTTTCATCCTGACGTTTAGTTCTAATTCCAACCACTACTAATGTTGCAATCTTATTCTATGCTGAATCGGTAACTTTGAAACCGACATGAAAATGGTAAGGGCACTCTCAGCCCTCCTGACATGGACAAGAAAGTGCATTAGGTGTTAGGTCTATCCTGTACCCCCGTCTGTAATTCTAATATATTGAAACTTCAAAATTTTTATTATTTTTTTTATTTCAATATGTAGTAGAAAATTTGCATGATTAATTTTTATGTAATGCTTAATGGAAGATGGTGATGTACCATCAGTAGTCGTGCTTACCACAAAGGATAACTCATCCAGGTATTTAGCAATACAGAAATGAGTTAAGCAAGGAAAGGAGTAGGGTTAGACAAGGACAGAAAATTTTCAAAGCGAAAGAAACGCCATTTCATGTTTGGTGACGCGAACTACGACTTTTCAATAGGAATACAGAATATGAACAGAGGTATTAGACAAGGAAAACACTAGTGTGCGAGAAGGACAGAGAGAAAACGCTTCCTATTGGCTGGCGGACCGCCATTCTCCATCTCCCACGGGCTAATCAAGTCGGTCAGGGAAAAATCATTAATAACTCGATAATTAGGATGATTTTGTAAACTTTTAGAATTGAAGAATGAAGTGTGGACCTTCACCAACTTTCTTATATCGATTTTAGTGCCCTAACCCCTTTCAATAATTAGTTATTAACAATTTTAGTATGCGATGTCGGGAACGATACCGCGTACCTTTACGGTTTTTCAATAATTTCACAGCTTTCTACTAAATTCTCGTATAATCAAGTAGATGTATCTAAAAGGTAACTCCTTTGGCTACATTCTCATATAATTTTTATTAACATATTCGGTTTAGTTGAAGAGGTATTAAACATTATATGGAAGAGTCCCCTATTCATCGTATTCGAGTATACTCAACTTTTATAAACAATTGCTAATACCTAATGAACCGCATCAGATACACATTCCAAAATTATTCCAGAATATAGCAAAAGGGCTATACTACATTCTAGATGCTTAAAAGTACACCATTTATCCCGCTTATTCATGAAAATGACGGAAATGGGTTTCGTTTGAATGCGACGAGTATAATACTTGCCCAAATAATATTTAATATTTCGCAAATTACGACGGATATGTTAATGAATCTTTAACGAGAAACTAGGTAAAGGAATAGCTTTTCAAACGCATGTATAAAAGTGCATAAATTATTTGTAAAAAGCTACAAAATTAATGAAAAACCGGAAGGGTGTGAGGTACTGCTGCCGACACTGCACACAATAATTGTTAATAACTAATTACTGAGAGGATTTAATACAACAGAGTGTACATGAGAAAGTTGCTAAAGGTCTACACTTCATTCTTCAATTCTAAAAGTTTACAAAATCATCCTAATTATCGAGTTATTAATGATTTTTCCCTGACCGACTTGATTAGCCCGTGGGAGATGGAGAATGGCGGTCCGCCAGCCAATAGGAAGCGTTTTCTCTCTGTCCTTCTCGCACACTAGTGTTTTCCTTGTCTAATACCTCTGTTCATATTCTGTGTTCCTATTGAAAAGTCGTAGTTCGCGTCACCAAACATGATATAGCGTTACTTTCGGTTCAAAAAAATTTCTATCCTTGTCTAACTCGTTACTGCAGTGCTATCCTTGTTTATCCCTATTACTTTCTTTGTCTAACACATTTCTCTAGTGATATCCTCGTGATCACTATTATATTTAATTGATACTTATAATCAATTTTCGATTGTTTTAACATTTATTATAACGCAGATAGTAAAATAAAGTTTACAGTTTATTTTCAACTACTCTCATTATCGAATAATTCTTCTTGTCAAAAAACAATTTATATGGTTGTTTATAATTATTGGAAGTCTTAAATAAAATTATTGTATGCTTTAACTTAATAATGTGAAACACTTATTCTTTAAATAATATTCCATTATAAAATTAAATCAACTAAGTTCGGATATCGTTAAGAAAGCGTAATAATCGAAAAAATCAAAAAAATCTCGTAATTTAGACTAACATAAATATATATATTATACAATTAGAAGTATAGAATTCTATACTTCGTGTACGAGTATATGTATAATATCCTATCCCATCATAATTCGTAATTTCGTAGTTACGTTTAGTTCTAATTCCAACCACTACATTGTTGTAATCTTATTCTATACTGAATCGGTAACGTTGGAAGCGACACGAAAATGGTAAAAGTCTTCTTGACCCCAGCGTCGCGGACACAATGTCCCATAAAATGTTAGGTCTATCTTGTACGTCGTCTGTGCCTATATCTTGTCTCTGACTGCACCTCGCCTGTGCATATATCATTCAGTTTTACCATCAATAGAGGAATAGTGTTTTCGCAAAAAAGCTTTTTGCATTGTCGTTAGATGGCAGAAGCAAACTGTAACATTTTACGATGTATCGATTGTCGATGTTCATTTCAATATCTTTTTTAAAAAGGCACAAACTGCGTAAATTATCGTAATATTAATCATTTTGTGAATTTAAACTTTTAAAGTGTGTGTGATTTATCTGATTTCTCGATGATTGTGCGCTGAATTCATGAGTTAATCGTAAATTTTACGACACAAAACTGTCTCGTTTGACATTACGCTCGAGATGGTTCGATAGTATCGAGGTTTTTTTGGCAGGTCGAAAGAAAGATGTCCCTCGATGGTAGATTAGAATGTTATTAGTCATTCGGTGTCGTGTTTATAAGTAAATATCAGCTGGATGCGTAGAGAAAATATAACGTGATTCCGTGACAGCGCGTAACGGACGTAACTGTCGAACATACACCATTTAAATAATTTAATTCGGCGAAAATGGGCCTTTTCCAGACTTCTTCGCCTTTCGATGCTGACGTCGGTGAGTGGTAGACTTCTCTTTAGCCTTAATTCATTTAGAACGATCGCTCTGTATCGTATTATTCTAATGTCACGAAAAGATCTATCTCTCGATGACAGCTCTCACCCATTATTTTTCCGTGTACACGTTCAATCTGGTGTATTTTTCACACGATATCGAAATTCCACATTTGATGGATGTATTAAGCGGTTGTTGACATTTGACCTCCAATTAAGACACTAGATTTTGCGAATATTTCAACTCTGTTTTTGTATCGCCTCAACAGATTATTCATGTTACATCTATGAAAATATTCATTTATCATGATGAAGAAAATATTCGTGGCATTAAAATCTTGAAACTCCGTGGTTATTAACCGTCTGTTTCTTGGAATTCACTCGTGTACAAAGCCAGATTTCTGTTTAATTGAATGTTGGATACAAGCAATGCATTTTAATATTTATGCTATACGTTAAAAAGTTAACGTTTATTGCAAAAAATGTTAATAAAATTGACATTTAACAATGTCACTATGTAGAGTTGTTAACAAAAGGAAAACAAGTTACTGTAGATATTTATAGTTCATACACTTCAAATATTTAGTAATACTGTTCATTATTTCCTTTAGTTCATAATTTTAAACAAAGGAATTTTATATTATAGTTTTAAAATATCAATTAATGATTTGATATAGAATTTGAATTATATAAATAAAAGTTTTATTATATGATTTTTCTTAATTTGTTGCAATAGAGAAGGCAACCAGTGAGAAGAACATATCTGAAGAATGGGGAAAAATAATGGATATTTGTGACAAAGTAGGATTCTCTACCCAAAATGCTAAGGATTGTTTAAGATCAATTGTTAAGAGATTATGTTCTCCAGATCCACATATTGTTATGCAAGCACTGACAGTTAGTTTACCATTTACTTCATAAATTTTTGTAACTAACATTCAAAATATTAATATTAAATTTCTATTTAGTTGTTAGATGCATGTGTTAGCAATTGTGGAAAAATATTTCACTTGGAGATTGCATCAAGAGAGTTTGAAAATGATCTGAGGAAACTTATTAACCATTCCGAGCCAAAGATTGCTGAGAGAATGAGAGGACTTTTAAAAAAATGGGCTGAAGGTGATTTTAAAACCGATCCTCAGCTAAATTTAATTCCAAGTTTGTTCAACAAACTTAAAAATGAAGGTTATGATTTCACTTCTATATCGGACACGGTAAGTCTTCTTATTTGTGAATTCACTTATAAGATATTTATTTACTGCGAAATGTGTATTATGACTGCATGTATGGTCTCTTATTTAAATAGTAGCAAGATAAGGCTATCATATTGACGTCCTGCTGTGTTTTTCCTGCAATCATTCATCAAGTGAATAATTATTTCACTGAACCATGTGAAAATATTTATGTAGAGTGTTAGCTTATTTTTTGTAGATTTTTTTTGTCAAGATATATGAACTAATAACTCTTTGTGTTTAATAAATATGTTTTACATTTTTAGCCTAAACGTACAACTGTACTAAATAAAGACCCAAATGTAGTAACAGATTCACAAGAAGAAGAAGATATTGCAAAAGGTATTTTTGAAAGTTTTAAGTAATATATGCCCATCTCTTCTGCAAGAACTATCAAGTTAAATTGATTACTTTTTTTCAGCCATAGAACTTTCACTTAAAGAAAGTAAAGTTCATAGTCAAGCATCTTCTTCGCATAGTTCACCAGCATCCAAGAAAAATACTAGTTTATACCCTAATGTAAGCTCAGCACTTGGTACTTTGAGCAATTCTGAAGGCAGGAAGGTCCGTGCTTTGTATGATTTTGAAGCTGCAGAAGCAAATGAATTAACATTTTTTGCAGGAGAAATAAGTATGATTCATATTCGTTTAAAATTTATTCTTAAGATCTTACATTTTAATTATAATCAAAAACATGTAACAATAATAAATATATGAAGAAATAATAAAATCATTATTATAAATTTAATTTTAGTTAACATTTTG
>NW_017100242.1:4870251-4874625 GCF_001263275.1 Habropoda laboriosa
ATAACATGTTAAATTATACTAATTAAAGATGTGTGCTATATACGAGTTTATATATAGAGTTAGAGCACAGTAACAAAAAAATGGTTCAATTTGCTGAAGAAGTAGAAGTGAAAACAGTAAAAAGAGAACCAGAAGTAATTGAAGTTGAAATAGATGAAAGGAAAATGGACAGACTTTTACATTTACTACATGAAGCTGATCCTCAGTGCGATAATTCAGATCCACAAGAAATGCTTGATCTGGAAGGTAACATATTCATATTTTATAATATTTTATTTTATACTACAATGTACAATAAACATACAAGGAATTATTAATTTCCAATAATAATATTTTACAGAACAAGTTACTGCAATGGGACCTTTAATAGATGCAGCTCTAGAGAAAGTGGATAGAAGGCATGCGCAGCTAACTCAGTTGAGCTCTGATTTGGTGGATGCTCTTAATTTGTATCATACATTGATGCGGGAACCTCCACCTCCTACACCTTCAAATTATACCTTACCTAAAATGCCACCACATATAAATCCTTATCAATTTCAAAGTCAGGGACCACCTCCTCCGCATGTAAGAATTTATACACGTTTGAATTTCTTTATAATATCCAGAGTGCAGCCCGCAATTGAAACCACTTTAATAATTTTTTAAAGAATGATTTTCGCGGAAATTAGTTCAAATGAATGTCACATTGTTCAAAGGGACCAACATATTGTACTATTCAATTCTGGTGCTGTAGATATGCAAGCGTTTATCTTACCTCGTAGACTAACAAACAAGAGACTGTCGTCGTGTGATTGATCTATTTGATTGATCAGAGTGTGTTTATTGGTTAAATTTCTATAAAAATTGTTCAAAAAATCACATTATTTGACATAATTACATTTGTTTCAATATTGTTTAAAACTTTCGTTATAAAAAGAGTTTGGTGCATTATGTGATTCTTTAAACCATATAATATACAGAGTATCTAGTGAGGTTTTCAACAAACTTCATCCACACGATTAGTAAGTCATTCTGACCAAAAAATGTCACATACACTGTAGGTCAGTTTCATAGGAAACGAATTAGACCTCTAGTGTATGTGACCGTTTATTTGAATTAATACTCGCGAAAATAATTACTTACAAAGTTATCGTAGTTTTAGTGATGTGCTGCATTCTGTTTAGTATTTTCTATTAAGACAGAAAATTTTCATTTTTTGATAGATATACAATGGAGTACCTCCCCCTCATCAAGCTTCTTTCTCTGTTGGAAGTGGTCCATCTGGACCATATAATACTAATATTCCAACTAATGATATGGGGCCTGTGAGTATGCCAAACATAACATTACCGCAACATTTTCACGTGCAACCACCAGGTCCGCATCAACATCCTCCAGGACATTCTCAAGGTCCACCAGTGCCAGAACAAAGCAATCTCCCTTACTCTCATCAAGGGTACGTGTTAATATGAACATAGTGTAGCATGTTAGAAAACTTGCTCTAAATTACATTTATTTATATATGAATCATTGCGATTTAAATTCAATTCTCTAAATTATTTTTTATTGGAATACATTTTGTGATAAAATAAAAAAGTATTTAAAAATAGAATTAAACATTTTACATTACATACGTAAAACATACATTATTTAAAAGACAGTAAGGTAAAATATGATAATAAACAGTTGATAAAAAAATTTTGATGATATGTGACAGATATCCACCACAAACAGGTCCTATGCCAGGACCATATGGTCCGCCGAGACCAACAGGACCTCCAGTAAATCAACAACCTCAGTATGCTCCGTCAAATGGACAACACATGATGTAAAAGGATGCTATATGTTTCAAATTCATCCTGTACTGTAACTCCAGCTATACAATATTACTATATTATAATTATTTAAATAAACATACCCGAAGTAGCCAAAGATACTGGGTTTTTGATGGAAGTTTTGCATTCGAAACTTATCGTGTAAGCTTATTACGTAGGCACATACACGACGAAGTAATTCAAAATGCATTAGGTGAAAAGATTTTGCAATTTACTGTATTAACGCCTGCCTATCGTTAATATAGTATGAGTTTTTTAAAAAGTGTCTGTTAATCTCATGATTCAAGTTCAATTAACACATTCCTTTGACCTGATTAGTATCCAACTACTTTATTTGGCGTTTCAATTGTATATTAGTTCGAATGTTATAAAATGTTAAAATGAAAATAATACGTAAAAGAAGATAGTGAAATATAGGGCCATCGATTCATAGATATCGATAGACAATTTTTAACTTTGCGTCGAAAATGTACCGCGTATAACTTATTTATGATATGTTGTATAAATTTTGTTGTACGTTTATAATAAGTTCTAAAAAAAACTGCACCGTCGTTTAAAATATAATTATGATAGTACACGAAATTGTACATGACAAATGGTGGAGACTGTATTGAAAGCACGACCGTATTTTATAGTTTTTTACTGTCATTCATTCTTAACAAATAATAACTGTAAAAGAGCCTTGAAATACGATTGTTACAACAAGAAAATCCTTTCTTAAATAAAAAAAGAGGAAAATAAATAACCATGTAGCTTTAAAAAAGCTACTCGAGTTAAATATTGTCGAAGTATAAATCGAAGCAATTATCGCAGAATGTGTCAACTTGGTCTAGTCTGTCCATTGTGTATAATAAAACTACTTCCTATTAATTGCTTATCGAACAATCTGCGAGGAGCTTTTTATGAATTGTTAATGCATAATAGTCGCATAGTTGCGTTCATATTGTCGTAAAGGCGACCCTGTCTGTTAAGAAAAAAAAAAGGACAAAAAACAAAGAATAATACAAGAAAAAATTGAAGATGACTGTATTCTTTTAAAATTATATTAAAATAAGATTTAAAGATTTCAAATTACAATAATACGATTTTCAAGAAATTCCTTATTAGGCCTTTATTTTTAAGCTATTTATAAGTGAAGTTTATATTTCAACGTTAGAAAATGATATTAGCGATATTTATAGAACAAGACAAAGTTTTAGTAGTGAAAGTCAATAAATTACTGTCATAATGCCATTCAAGTTTTATTGAAGTACAAATGTGAGGGTCTATTAAGGAAAATGAAGAAAATAAGCTAACAACTTATCAAAGTTACTGTGTGTACATGAAACTTATTGTAGAAGGAATACTTTGTACGAATCATTGGCAAATAATAGTACTAGATCCAGGTGTTAAATTAATAGAAATCTAGTTTGAGACAATTAATTTGATATTTATTAAGGTTATATTTTTATATACATTAAAGTGAGCATAATTTTGCATTTGAAATTTGTATATTAACAGGTTCACAGTCCGAGGCGAAAATGCACTCTCCACTCACACGTCCAAGAAAGCGTCTCGCGTATCTGAGAGATGTAAACATACTCTTCCATCTCACGTTCAAAAAAACGATAAGCATGTTCTACAAACAAATTGCGTTCTTTATTCCCAGCTCTTTGTTAATATTTCATTAACACATTTTCTGACAGAAATTTAAGAAACAACTAGTGCATAAGATATGAGGAAATGTTGTGCAGGATGCTATACATATGTACCTTCGAAACAGCGGAATTGATTGGGAACTTGCAGCTAAAACGGCAAAAGAAATAAGTACTAAATGTGCGCAATAAATCCTTTTGCATGGATTACTGTAAAACACAATTTAAAAAAATTTTTAAGAGTGTTGTGTTTTAAAGCAATTCATGCAAAATAGTTTTATTTTTCACATTACGTTCGGTATTTATTTTTTGCCTTTTTAAATACATTAATACTTGAATAACATTTTAAGGTATTGTGCTTCTTATAATGCCATTAAAGTGTTAATATGTTCTTTGTTATTTTTTTATTATATTTTATTTACTTAATTATAATGTTTAATTGAATTATTCCTTACATGTAAGTAACACCCATAATTTAATTATCTATATAAAATACCTTCTACATCAGAAATATGACTTCTAATTCTGGTCTCTCCTGACACATATGTGAATCAGGGGAGGTGTGAGTTGGGAGTACACTGACCCATTTATGGGTCAAGGAACTGTGAACATGTTAATTATATTTATTTGATTCAAAATAATTTATATTTCTCACGAATCAGCAAAATAACTAACAAAGAACAACATTTAAGTGACATTTGCTGATTTTAATTAAATTTTTATATAATACTTTTCTTTAAATAATATTTGATATGTATTTTTCTGTCCATATTTAAGGTGAAAGTGACCCTTAAAATTGAAGATCATAGATATACTTCTCTCAATACCTCAAAAATTATTGAATATAGGAAAATTGGTCAAAAATTAAATATTTTTTGAGAGAGAGTAATTTCAACTACATAAACAGTTTTCAAAAATATATA
>NW_017100242.1:4874784-4880274 GCF_001263275.1 Habropoda laboriosa
AAAAATCTCTACTTGTTCAAATAATATATTAAAAATTTGTAATTTTTTACCCATTTCTTCACATGAAACTGTTTTCTTGCCTATATTTTTCTTTTCAATTAAATTTCCTTTCATTTGTATTTTCTGTTGTTATATTTCTTGTTATGATTAAGAACACATGAAGTATTTTCTATTCAATTATGTTATTCCCATCATTATTTACATTTTCCCATCTATACACCATATTTGTAATTTTTTAGTAAAAAAAAATCTTCACTTAATAGATACATTATTATATAGCATTTTTGACACGATCTCCACATATACCTTTTTTTGTCTAAACAATGCTGGAAACCAACACTTAATTTTTTCACGGAACTATTTTAAAAAGCGAATTTTACCTTCATATGCCCTCTGAACTTATAATAAAACTACTCACATCAAATTATTTCCCCCTCGAAGCCATTCAACTTTTATACTCGAAACATCTGTCGGTGTCGTTAATAGTTTCGAAGATATTCGCAATGATCGATTTAAATAGGACAACCTGTATAATTCTCTTATCATTGCACTGTTAGGTACCGACAGTTCAAAACATATCAAATGGAAAGAAAATTTTCGTGTAAAGATAGTGTTACTGTAGAAGTATTTATCGATTCAAAAATTGCAGATTTTATTCACAAAAGAAATTACGAACTTATTGTATAAATGAAAAGATGTTATAAATAATGATGAAAATTGCAAGTAACTCTCCTACAATATGGTTTAAATATGTTTGAAACCCTCAGAGATCTTCAAAACTGTTTAGTTCCGTATCACCAAGTTTTATAAGTGATACAAAATAAGAATACTTCTAAGCTTAACGCTATACGTAATTTATTGATAAAGAAATATTAAGTGACAAAAATTTGCATATCGTTAAAAAAATGTTAGAATATTTTTGGACGACAGTGAAGACAAAAATTTAGGAATTTTTGTCATTTTAAACAACAGTTTTGTTGAACTACATACATATTTTCGTATTGTACGAGGGTTACCTGCATATAACTGATCAACAAAATTTCAGTTGGTATAACGAAAGAAACACAATGATTAACTTTATAATCTAATATTTTACTTTTATTATCACCTCATCGATAGGTAATTAACAAATATATATATGCATCTAAAAACGAAGAAAATTGTTGATATAAATATGTTGATAAGAATCCAATTCAAAATGTAGGAATAATTTCACTGGAAGCTTGAACGTAATTTATGATATGTTAAAAAGACAGGGCGCATTGATACGATATTGCAATATGTATTTGACAGACATAGAAATTTAAAGGAAAAACACTGTGTAGAAAGGAGGAGGGTCGTGTAAAAATCTTACAAAATAATGCTGGCAAAAAGAAACTGACCCAGGTACGAAGATATACTATATGAAAAATTAAAAAAAAGACTATAGAAAGATGAGAAAAATGTACTGCTCTTTTGTAGGTCGACCACGCAATACTGAAGATTCTAACGCGCATGTCAAGTAAAAAGGCGGTAACTAGGACGTTAACACATACGAAAAACTGATATTATAAAGAAAACCTCGGGAGATGTATTGATACCTGTTTAGATTTATAAAAGTAAAAACTAAAAATTTCTTTGTTATTCTTAAATGGTAAAAATAGTTTTCTGCGTTCACCTATTTACCGACTGCTCACGTGAGGCTCGATCGTCGCCTAGCGTTGTTCATAGAAATGTAAGTACGATAGCCTTGTTCTGTCGTGATTGGCTGACTATAAGCGAAGACGTCACAAGTTCTCCTCCATCTCCCACTTTCTGACTCTAACTCCCTTCTACATGTTTAGAAGCTTCAGTTTTACGTGGTCGGCCTATACTTTGCATATGTGCCTAGGGAGGAACGAAAGTGAGGGAGAGAGAGAGAAAAGAGACATAGAAAGTGGGAGAAGTAAGTCTTATTAAAGAAAAAAAATAGATATAATTTACATTGTACATGTTACGTTGCCATTAAACACCCATTATTTATGTAAATGATGACGATTTTCTTATTGTATTTTTATTCAACGAAACAGGGCGAATTGTAGTTTTAAACGACTGTAATTAAAAATTTTAGTGTTCTAAAACAGGCAACTAGAGGTGGATAGACCGTTTTATTTAATTTACATATTTGATATAGAAAGGTTTAAAAATACAAAAAAATAATTTACCTATTCATTTCAATGTATTTAATATTTTAATTATTCTTTGACACGAACGAAGTTTCTTCGAAGAAAAATGTTCTTCTCAATAAAACAAGTGTATCAATTAGTAGATTTTTATAATTATAAATATTATGTTACGAAAATACAAAAATTGTCATTTTTCTTATTTTCCTCAAATTATAAATTGGCTAAGATTATTATCGCTATATTAACGCCTTTATACAATATCACGAACCAGGATATCAGAGAATGCATTAATAATTATTGATCATAGAATCCTCATAACTGTTAATCTAACCTACAGATCGATAGAATAATGAGTAGTCTTCCTTGGCAATGGCATTTCTTAGATCGACAGTGAACAAAACAACCTTGACATTAACATTACTTCCTTCAATTTCATAGACATTTTCAATATTTATACAATGTTTTAAAGTTATATAAATATATGCATATATACTTGTATTCATCAATTATATTCTTTGAATTATGTCTATGTCTATTATGTCTATTATGTCTATACAGTAAAAACGAAATAATAAAAGTCCAAAAATATGAAAACAAATTATGGCGTTCTCCAGAGCATAGTTCATTTTTTCATATAGTCCAGAAAGTCACGTGTGGCTTTTATCCCATTTCAATGGATCAAAATGTCAAGGGAAACAAATTCAGCATAAATATTAAGCGTCTTAAACTCTTTCTCATGTTGAATAAATTTTCGTTTATTTGAAATTTATAGTACTTTACTTCGTTTGATTTACAGGTTATGTGTTTTCAACTTCAGTTTAATTATAAAAAGTATTGTATGAAAACTCCCACTTTTGTTTTCAGAATTTCTCTAATGTAAATGTAAATTTTAACTGTCGTTTTAAAACATAAAGTAAAGTATATAAATTTATAGACCATACAAAGTGACTCATAATCGATTCAGTTCGACATTATTAATTATACTGAAATATGTTTCAGATAAAAGTTTAATGGTTTCGAGAGGGCATAATTTAATATTAATAACCTTTTTATAAGTGAACGCATAGAAAATCTATGAAGGTCGATCTTATTTTTTGGAATGAAACTGTATGCTTTTCTTTCTCTACAAAAAAAAGTACTAGATCGTTCGTGCTGAGAAACTACATATTAGATCATCAGGATATTTTAATCTTAATATCAATGAACTGTACTAATTTGATGAGTTGAATGACATAGTTACTATAAATCAAGTTAAATTTAGATTTCTTATTTGTTCCTCTCGTAATAAGTAATATTACAATAATGAGGGAGAATATTTCGGATGAATCAGCTACTTTAATTAACTCAATAAAATTGCGAGTCCTTCCAAACAAATTGACAGAAATTCTTTTGCTGCCTTTCGAGCAACAAGGTCGACGATGAGGCGCGTCAAATAGGACAGTTATATGACGATCGTTGACCTCGTGTTATTTCTCTATTTCTAAGAAATTAGCATCATCTTTCCTGGTCCTCTCTTTCTAAAATGTGCAAAATAAAATGTTTAGTAATAAAAAGGTTGATAAGTTAAGACTCTCACGATAAGACTTAAGTCTTAATTTACAGTTTCTAAAATATTCCTATAGATGATAGCAGAAATTTTATAAATTTCTATATTTAGTAGAAATAGTAGATAGTAGAATTCATAGTAGAAGATTTATACTAGAAATTTTTATAATTTAATCATTAGTAATTTTATTTAGAATATCAACATTTAATTAGTATTTTCTGTGAATGAAAAGTTTAAGAAGAATAAAAACTAAAATGATAAGGTTAATAGGAGCTGGATTTTGAGTTTAAGTATGTACTATTTTTTTATATCATTATACTTATAGAATAGGACAGATTGTGTGACATAAGCTCTAATATAAAATCCCTATATAGAAACGAATAACCTGAATAAAATAAGGTTAATTTCAATGACATACATAGTATTTCATATTTCGTTCATCGGATACATTTCTTTCATGTTTGTCACACTAATGGGATTCTGGTTCGTTTATATTTCTTATAAAGATTATCATCAATGAACAATGGCTAATGCTGATGCGGTTTTTGCAATTATTTCATGCCCTTGTATATAGAAGCATCGTTTGCATCTTCTACCTTGATATACAAGATAGAAAATTCACGGACTACAATTACGATGAAATTCTGACCCATTTTTCGAGGTTAACGAAACGATTAAAATAATGTCTAATATTTTTAAAAAGAAAAACGTATGAATATGCATAAAATTATTCAATAGAAATAGGCTTTTATAATAAGTTCAATTTTAAAAATTCAAAGACTAAAAATTAAATTCCTTTTCTGATAAAGCAAACATTAATTACTGCTGTAAAAGTGAGATTTAAATTACTCATTGTATCTTATAATAGCTTAGCGTATTTTATTTATATCGGTACAATTAATGATGCTCATCAACTATTTTCAAGGGAAAGTGAAGATTATTTTTTCCCGTAAGTCAAGTTTTTAACGGGAGATGATTTCACTTTCGAGAAGCAATCACATGTGATTCAAGGTCACTGAAATTAATTAAATGCGAAATTATCATTATTAACTGGACATTGTGTGTAAATTTATTGCTACGAAGTATCTAATATATGTCAACTGATTTTTTATAATTAAGCTCGTTCTAACAGTAGTTACACAAGTTAAAACTCCGCCGATGACCAGAGTTCTGTGTTTATCAATAGGCATAAATTCAGCCCTGACATTGAGAGTCGATGAATGAAAATGCACTTGTTACGGTTTCGAGTTAACGGCGAAAAACCCGAAGCTCTATTGTCGATTTGTAGGGGAGCGCGTACCGGTAGCCGATAACCCAACGTCATAGACTATCGAATATTCTAGAAGGATCTGTAGCGGTGCGAGGGTGAATTCTGGTAAGAAGACTGTGAAAAACAGTATAGCCGTTCTGTTTATAATAGTAATGTAATGTAGTGTAAATTATAATAGTAATGTCTTAATTTAAATACTTTAATATTCTATCACACTTTAAGTACATATTTTAACTATTACACTCGGTAAATTTTATTGTGATGAACTATTGTCATATCCCAATTCTAATGTGGGTACGCATATACATAATAAGAATGGGATCTTGTTGCCACCGGCCGGTCTACCGACCTTCCGTACTGTGTTCGTTCGAGAACGTCTGCTATACTCAACTGTTGGGCTGATACTGACACAGACATCTGAGATGTTAGAATTTGGAACTACAGAAACGAGTATTGGAGCGAGTATGCTTGCAAGATAATGGAGAGATATAGTGAGACACCTGGTGGCCACTATTAGAATCATTTAGATG
>NW_017100242.1:4880301-4918132 GCF_001263275.1 Habropoda laboriosa
TTTGTTCTTTTGGTAAATTACTTTTTGTTCTATTATTCACTTTTTATAATTGCAAACAACACACCAGTGTTCGTGCATACTAAACAAAGTTTTTCCCGAAGTATGAAATATTTAAATTCGAAAATTCAGGAGTTCCGATTCTCTTATAACATGAAATAAACAGTTTCTATTGTATAGATGATCGTTAATAATTAACTACAACGAGATGCTAAAAGGAAAATATCCCAGAATGCAGAGCATCCTTGATTCACGATTAACTGCAGATGTCTGACGAAACTGCAGCGACAGATAGACTTGCAAAACAGTATTTAACACAGTGTCGCAACATTGTACGCGCGGCTGAGAAGACTGAAAGATTACTAGATCGATCTTGAACGATCATGAAAGGATCGGTTGCTTTACGAAAGGATTCATTCGTACTTTCTAGCCAGCCACACAATGTATATACTGAAAAATCATTCTAATCGGAGTAATGTAACTTCAACATCAAAAGTAACAAATATTTGGAAATTTTATAAACACCTTTCATCCTGCATCTTGCATCCTTAGCAAAGCACAGTATTGCAACTGCATTTCCGTGAGAAAAACATACTTGAACAACGTAAGTACACTACCGCTCATAAATATTTACCCATGCACATTTTTCTCTTCACTCAAAGGTCTGAGAAATCTTTCAAAAGTGTTATATTTTTTTTAAATAAGCGTTACAAAACAAGTCAATCCTTAACTTCTTCCTTGAAAACCGGTTAAATGAAGTTGCTTATAGAAAATAAAAAATTTTGTGAACAAATGAGTGGGTAAATACTTGTGAACAGTAGTGTTGGAGAGAGGAAAGGGGAAACAGCCTAATAAGGCACTGCATAATTAACGAAATGCAAACAGATTTGTGCTATTGCACTGTATAATTAAATACATCATATATAGTTGAAGTTAACTGCCCCTTTGAAACAAATGAAATTTAAGCACTTCACAATCGTTCACAATCGGTTAGGTTCATTTTACAATCAATGAAAAGAAGGTGTTTTAGGATCCCAATGAAAAGGAAACATACAACCGTATCGAGGGCTTTCGTGACTAGCGTACCGAGGCGGAATCGTGCTACCGAGATACATAATAATTCACACCATTGTCTCGAAACAATGTTTATTGTTTTAGATACACAACTCTAGTACATATTTCACTTGAAAAGAAGAAGACAAAAACACGTTTGAAATTGAACGACGTACAAACACAAAGTAAATAAATACAATTTTTAATTGGTCTTGTAACAAACGAGGATGTTTATACAATGCTTGAAACGAAATTGGACAGAAACATATACATAAATGTTTCGACTCGATGTTTCTTCGTACAGCTATAATTTATGATTAACATATGGTTTCTTTCCGAAATACCGACAAAAAATTCGGTGCTCGAAGTGTGCATTTAAAGATGATAAAATTAAATGTTCTCTCTGATGTAATATTAGTACTATAAAATCAATGTACCCAATTAAAATTAAATGTATTTCCGTATATGCAGTAACTGTGTTATATAATCGATAAAAAATATTTAACTTGAAAGAATAATAAATGAGAGTTCACATACGTTTCATTCGAAAACATTGGCATATTAAGGAAGGAAAAATAAAAAAAGAAATAAAGGTACCTCTGCAACGAAATAATAGAGTACCCTTACTATAGGATTCTCCCTCCCAATAAATTCGAAACTAAACCAGAGACATGTACTCAGCGATTATCCGATTAGAAGGAGGGCACGATGAAGATTTTCATATTAATCACGCTTGCAGAGTTATTTTATCCAACATCGTTACGATTGTTCATTTAAGTGACAGAAATTTCAGGATTCAAGTGTACTTAACCTAAATGAAGTACGAGCGACATTTAACCGTGCAAGAGTCGAAAACAAATGCTTTCTGGAATTTCGTAATTTCATGGCGACCTTAAGGCGACCTTTCTCCCAGCGACGATTGAGACGAACCCGCAAAGATATTTACTAACTTTTACGCTGATTCGCTCGTTTATCATTTCCAATGGCGAATAACCAGCCTCTCGATCTGACAAAATTTGTTATTCACAACTGATCCCTATTACGCATCGATCCATTTAAGCTGCTTTTACAAGAAAATTCGCGCACTATGCGTATTCGCTTGAGTCATTGAAAAAGTTTAATAAATGCGATACAATACTTGGCATACCTTCATTTATCGAATGGTCATTGGAATACATTTCTATAAAATTCCTTTGAATTATTAAAAAGCAATGTATTGTATTATAATATAATAAAGCAACGAGAAAATTATATAAACGTAAAAGATAAATATAATTCCATTTATTTTAATTAGCCATTCTTAGAGAGGGCAATAATGTACTACAAAGTGAAATTAATTAGGTATCTGGTATTACACATCATTAAAATACGAGTATTAATTCATTTATTTACACTAAAAGAATATTTATTTCTCGTCTGACTATTGTAAAATTCTCATAATTCACCAGAATTTCATCGTTTATAAAATCAATTTCTCGAAAGATAATATTTCGGAGGTCCCCTTCTCAAGGCGAATCAAGGTTGTCCATCTTTACTGGTGGACCACGTGTTATCGTACGTTCAGATTACCTAATACTTTTCAGGTTCGATAAATTCTCCTGTCCTTCGTAAAGCACAAAAATCTTTAAAAGACATTCCTTAGTAATACATGAATCGAGTTATTCTTGAAGAGTCACTGAACCATTGACCCACATTTTGCTATCCTTTTCACAAGTGTAAAAATACAATCGAATCATTTTTAACAAGCAACGTTTAGTAATTAATATATTTGTTTTATATCAGTTAAATAAATAAAACACTCACAAGATTTGATACTTCAAATTATTTACAATACAAAATCTAGTTAAAATTAATACGTTATATAACTTTTATTAATAATAAAGAAAGCAACGTTTCACTGATAATAATATTGCATCTGGCAGATAAAAATAAATCAGAAATTTATTATAACCTCAATTTTCTCCAACTCATTCGCATATGTACAGATCGACGAAGCAAAGATGAGACTTCAAGCGAGCCTTAGAATATCCAAGTGGGAGATGCACGAGAAATTGTGACGTCTTCGTTGTCAATCAGCCAATAGCAACAGAATAAGGATATCGCACTTACTCTTCCATGAGCAACGATAGGCGACGATCGAGGTGCGCGCGATCAGTCGGTAACGAATGAGCAGTCGACAATAGATCAAAGTGATGAGATGATCAACTAGTAGTCATGTTTGTGATTTTCATACCATTGTTATGAAAATAATGCCAGTGGATTGGTGAAGGTCTCCCGATGAAAATAAGTTCAAATACGACATAAATCGGACTAGCCTTAAGAGTAATCACTTTTAAAATCACCCTTGCAAATGCGGGAT
The DNA here is from genome assembly GCF_001263275.1 of Habropoda laboriosa. Taxonomy (NCBI): domain Eukaryota; kingdom Metazoa; phylum Arthropoda; class Insecta; order Hymenoptera; family Apidae; genus Habropoda; species Habropoda laboriosa. Next base: position 4,883,711 of record NW_017100242.1, read on the forward strand.
ATTTAAATTTATGACTGGTAGAACTATTTTAATTTGTGTTGTGTTTGGATTCATTTTCATCGGAAGAATATTACCAATCCACTGATACTATTTTCGTAAAGATAAGATGAAAATTGGAGAAATTAAATTTTTTGATAATGGATGATTCATTGCAACGACGGTGTATCATGTGCCGGATCTTAACCATCGCTGCATGACGCACTTCGTCCATCTCGCTTACTCTCGTTTTGTCCATTCTTCTCTTTTCTCGACGATAGCGATCATTGTCTTCGATTGTTTTTAACACGTTCGCTGACACCAGAGAATCGATAGCAAACTAGGCAATACATTCTGGACCGCATATGCTGCGTCCGTGGCAACTACCGTGATTGCCACGTGACACTTTTCTGTAAAATTTCCTGTTCTTTTATTATCGACAGCTGATCGAAAACCATTTGTCTAAATCATTTATCGTACACCGCAACTTCCCCTCAAGCGACGCCACTGTCAGGCCGAAAAATAGCGGGGATGGCTCGACCACCTCTATTTTCCGCTCATTTGGTCAGGCGATGACGTCAGAAGCCTCATCTTTGCATTGCTGATTTGTAGAAGCCGCGTTGTAGCTGACACTGACTACTATCCTGTTCTCTCGTTCATATCTTCGATTACCATGGTGAAAGTTAACGAGGCGGTGCGTCTTCAAGGTCATCTAAGAAGAAGAAGAACTGAGTAAGCCATGGATGCGCGTTCTCGTGCCTTTCTGAAATTCGGATGTTACCGATCGAGATTGAAAGTGACCTTTTCCCTTTTATTTTCATCGAAAGAGAGAGAGAGAGAGAGAGAGAGAGAAGGGGGTAGCATGGGTGGGAGAGAGGGAGAGAACCTTATTGTGGACATCTGGTTCGTTGCGTTGTTATATAAGAAGCAGCGTGTGCGTTTCACGCCTATCGTTCTTTCTCTTTTCAATTACTTGTTTTTTTCCTTTTTTTTAATCCGTGCAGACCTCCTAGTCGATACGAAACATTTCATTCGTTATGCAATGGAAAAGTTTGCAAAAACTGTAGAGTTGGAGATGTATCAATTGAGAATCGACGTGTGAGCAATTTTTGGTTACTTTGATAACACATTTATACAAATTACACCGTTCAAATAATAAATGTAGTAATGATTTAGCAAATTCATTAAAGTTAAACATTCGGTAAAAGTTTTGAAGTACTCGATATATAAGTATTGAAAATAAATATAAACAGTGAATACAATAGTTTTCTCTTGCAATTTTCTTTAACCCTTTGCGGACGCAGCGGTTCGAAGTGCAGCACTCTGTAAGGCCGAGCCGCTACAGTGATAGTCACTAGAAATTGTCAGCTCACTTTTATCGTATATTGCACAATGTATGGAGTTACCAATTAATCAATCTTAATTAACTTTATTAACTTCGTTAATTAAATTCTTAAGTAATTTTCGGTTATATATATATCGCAAACATTTAATACTTCGCTTGTGTCGAAAGCGCAAGCTGAAAATTTACCAAACGCATATAAAGGGTGCTCCGGAGATCGTGGTATAACCAAAAAGAAGATGATCCCTCGTGTAAAAGTAAATCCAATTCATATTAGTTGAAATTTCGAGAAGATAGAATTTAAATCACAATCACATTAAATTAAATCAAGCACAATCTGCTTGGTTCACCCAATCTGACTATTAACCGCTATTTCTGTCAGTCTGGATTTGGTATAGTTTAAAACAATGCAAGAAATTTCAATAATCTGTTTATTTTATTAATAGAAAAATGGTAAAACGAAAACGTCGTCCTTGATGAAGCAGAGAAATTTTTGCTTGGCGAATTAAAGAATCACGAACCAATGATAATATATTCAAATTCTTCATTTTCTCGAATGCCCGTATCATATTGCTCTTTAATTGAACACGATTTTTATTATCTTTAGAACAGTGGAGTCACGTTAAAGAAATAATTTATTCTAAAGTTAAAGAATGTTTAAATTCGATCATTTCGAAATCGAAACCATATACGAACAAATTTCATTCTGTATCTTCGACTTACTTTCACGCGAGGAATCGTCTTATTTCCGGTTCTACCATCATTCCCAGAACACCTTGTAAGGAATATCACCGCCCGTAAAGGGTTAAATAGGAAAATGTTCAATATACAATAGAAGACACCTGTTACATAAACACTTGCAAATTTTTTGTTATTCAAATCATAAATTATTCATTACTTCCTATGTATTTTTTCACCATTCCAACTTTCCACAGGACAAATTGCTGTTCTATGACACAGTCGCAGGTGCAATAACTGAAATTTGCACACGAAGCGAAATAAAGTCCATACTGTTGCTTAGTTTTTTCACGAATAACACGAGGATCGAACGAAAAGGAAAGTTTGTAAACAATATTAGCATATTACACGGGATATTTATGCGAGCAAACGAAAATGCATTTAGAAGTAAATACAATGGAATGCAGGGAAAATACGTTTCTTCTGGGTCGTGCGTCGATTATCGAGTTACCTCTAACCAATGGCTAAACAAACACACAGAAATATTAACGTTGCTCTTTGTTGCCCTATATTTTACAATCGATGAACGATTTGTAAAACGATTCTAATAAAATTGAATTTTGCAAAAAATTTCTCGAATTGATCGTTTTCAGTGTTAATTGTTTCTTTCGATGTTTGAATTTGAAAATTTTAAAATAACTTTTTTACGTTAAATACCGAATGCTACGTTAAATAACATTACTCAAGTCATTTATTACAATTGTATGTTACTGATTTATACTTCGTTGCTTTGCATTACATGTAAACTCGGACTGCAAAACACCAAGAAAATTTACGTTTCAAACTTGTACAACGCTGAACTTTATTTTCACGCGTATAAAATAACTTAACATACTTCTCACTTGCACCAACATTTTTTCTCAATCGTACTACTTGAGAATTTGACTAAATCGAATAAATGTCTCCGCGAGAAATTGAAAGAAATATAGTAAATCATGAGACAAATTCACAAATTTGACTCAAACGTACTCAAATGTCTGTTTATCAGAAATATTCTACATCCGCACTTCCGAGTTACACGAATACACCGGTCACGCGTCAATTCTGATTCATTATCGCAAGAACAGCGAAAGATCTTGATCGACAAATCGCCTCCTGCCTTCTCGAACGCAGAGTGTAAGAGTGTTAAAAGGGGATGCACGAGAAACAAGAAGAACCTTCCTAACCCCCGAATTACTCTACAGTCCGAATTGTGAGTAAGGTTGAGCCGTGAAGACTCTAGACGGGTCCTTGTACTAACTCAGGGTGGGATGAGTTCTACGAGCTGGTGGGGACTATTTCTATATAATCGACGCTGAAGGTGCCTGTCTCTTCATAATCCTACCAGTGAGCACGTTTCTTTAACCGTCGATCTCTTCATCCGTTACATATTTAATCCAAGAACAAAAGAGAGAAAAAAAGACAAGTGAGACAAGGTGAGTGTTTGAAAGAGGTTAGAAAGGAAGAAAAAGGAACACAATGTGCACAATTTGCATCGCTTCTTTTGCCACAATTTGGCAATTTTCTTAGAATCGTCTATGCTGAACAGCATTTTCAGAGGTAAAGAGAGGGAGGTAAAGAGAGGGAGAGAAAAAGAGAGAAAGAGAGAGAGAGAAAGTAAGAAACTAAATATGTACATCCCAATGAACGTTGCAGACACCAAGTGCTTTTCTCTCCCGTGTGACGAATACTAAAAATGAGTATTCTTTCAGTTTCGATGACGGTAGAGAATGTTCGTTGTATAAGTAGAATGTTTTTCATATTGTTCAAAAGACTTTTACGAAGAATAAAGAAGAAAATTCAATTAAGTAATAACAATTGAATTAGTTGATAAAAATTAAGTTAGAACAGTCTTCAAATGTTGTGTACTGTTTAAATAAATCACGGCTAAAATGGTCTCGGATGACAATGAATCGCAGAGAAGTCACTTCTTATTCTTAATTTCGGCAATATAAATTTTTAATAGCATCAACAGAGTCTAGATCTTTACGAGAGGATATAACTCACCGGTTGGTATTCAAATTGGCTTAAAATCTTCATTAATGTAAATACATAAACTGAATGTTTAAGAAGTAATATTTCAATCAATGATTCACGCGATAGTCAATTATTATCTGATTGATTTTGCAAAGTAAAACCAAACTGTACAGTTACGTACAAGAATGTACCTATGAAGAAACATTAATTTCTTTTCAATTGTGTATTTGTCTAATCGTTTTTTGTTACTTACACACATCCTTACAGTGTTTTAAACCTCTGAACTGCGATACCGATAAGTTTACAGCAGGAAATTTTTCTTTTTACCAATCTCAAATTATTTAAACGATTCTTCTTCTCGATATAGAAAATATCTCGCTGCAGTAATTATAAATTAAACTGCATAAGTTACAAAAGATATACAAACGAAAGGTGTCTCGTTAAAATTCAATCTTTTGCTCAGTACCGATAGCGTTCCTCTACTCCTTTCTCCCCTCTCAAGGAAATCTTTACGATAACACAGGAGGAATCGCGAAACTACGGTCTTCCGTTCATTTTTCACGAATTATATATCAATTACGTAAAATTATTTAATGTCCGTTACATAAGAATACTTTTGCCTCGCGCGTTATCTCGCTTTTCATCATTAAGTCTGAACCCTACACGGGAACGTTCGGTCGTTAGCCCAATTTTCGATGGGCAAAAAGTCAACGCCAATTACCGGATTACCGTGTAACATAATAGTTTGCACGTAAGGCAGAATCCGAAGCTTTTATCTATCCGTAAAAAGCGACATGCACCGTTCGTTCTTTCAGCAAATAAAGACACTCCTTAAGTGAAACTCTCTTGTTGACTTAAGGAAACTAAATGTATATATATGGAGTCCACGATCCTATCTTCGGATCAGTTTTAGCCAGCGAAACTCTCACCGGTTTTTGGTCACGATGTGAATGACAATTGCATCTTACCGGCAACACGCTGTTTTAAAATTATAATTAACTTTCCGTCCTTCGATGCTTTAGGATTTAATCGATCCTCATTTGAATCTCGAATATCACCGCGATCCATCATTCGCCGATTAGTAAAGACATTTCTCTGTTAATGTGATTCGATGTAGTTAGGAAAGATCAGTGGGTCCCGCGTTTGTACGAGAGATCGGACGAGATTTGCATTTAGTTTCAGACATTTGCATTTTGCATTTTGTTTCTTTCAATTCTCTCCGAAATTCTCTTCGATGTTCTATCCATGTATCGCGTACGCATGAAATATCCACTTATTGCGTACGAGTGTTTCTTACGCGAGAAATATTCTCACCTTAGATAATCTTTCTAGACTTCGAATTAATCGTATTCAAAGTAGTTTCGTTCTTTAATGAATATTTCATCGGAGAGAGGCGCTTGTTGCTGTAATTTTGGAAGCAACGAACTCGTGTTTTAATGGAACCGGTAATTAAACTTTATCGAAAGTTCAAACTACGTAGTCGATTAGGAAAATCGAGAACTGAAATTAAAAGTCAAAATTGAATTGCATATTTTTTTTAACGACTACGTCACACGTTAAAAAATGTGCAAAATTAGAATTCCTATACACTTTGAAACTGTACTTTTCCAACAATGAGAAAAGAAGAAAATCTACGTTCGGTTCACCCAATTTCTGTTTACACTTTGTTATTCGTTCCCGTATTCGGTTAGTTTCTTTCGTACCTCTGACCACGATGCGACCAAATTTAAACCAGAAAAACATTCGCAAAACTCGAAAAACAACTTTATCTTTACAAGGATGAATTTCATTTTCAGATGTTGTGGGTGCCGCTGGCCGTGATACTCTTCGCGGCGCTGGTGAACGCTCAGCCGGCAATAAATGAAATTCGGCCGCAGAGCAACAGACCGGGAAGATTCCTGTCTCTTCCTGTGCCGCAGAAATGTGCAAACCGTAAGTAGATTTTCCATTTCGAAATGTTCAACTTCTCATGCAAAAACAAGAAAAAGAAAAAACTACCAAAACATCATCTTAACTGAGAAAAAGAAAAAAACTACGAGAGAACCAGAGTTCGCGAATTCAACCAGCATCACAAACATACACCGTTACGAAACTCCATAATCTCGATGATTCTATTCATCGGCATCCCGATCTTAAAAGCCCCCTCCCTACATTTCTAATCACGATTTCAAAACTGGCGCGATATATATCCGCGCCGACTGTTTAAGCGGTGAACGAAAATACAATTCTCTTCCGCGAATCCAGGGCATTAAGATGCACCGGCACGTTCTCCCGGCGCGGCAACTGAAAGAAATCGAGGTTAAAGCCCCCCCCCCCCCCCCCCCCGCCGATACACGCGGGAACGATGCTCTCGCACAATCTTACGATCGTATACTTTTCCAAAGTAAAGAGGCACTCAACTCTTGTGCAAGCACGCACCAAGCCAGGCTATTCACTTTTGACGATTGTAACTGGGATGGTTGGTTGGTTGGATGATTGGTTAGTCGGTCGGTTGGCAGGCTTGTTGTTAACAGGGTCGGGGGAATGCAAGAGCAACGTCTCTCTCGTTCGTTGTTCGTTCGCGTTCGATGCACTTTCTCACGGCTAGGATGCAAAATCGAGAAACCGGCAGATGTCTCGCAATCGCGGCGTGATAATTAGCGAGAGAGGACGTGTAACGGGATGAAGTTAAGGAAGAGACCAACACCGATTCAGGGCCAACAAGAGAGCCGACGTACCGACTGAGTTGCGTAATATTGAACAGGATGTTTCGAGAAGCTTTCCGCTAACAGTTTTATTCTTCGTCGTGTCGTAAAAAAAAGAAACATTTGTCAATGTAGGCCATTAATCCTTCTTTCGTATACGACATTACGTTGGAGCGCTGATTTTTAACCGGTGTGCCCAAGATTTTTCGTAATACATGTTAAAGAAGTAAATATTTGTTTTTTTTTTTTGGAAATCGGTTGAAAATGTATGCTTATTTTTTGGTGTGTCGTCAAATTTCAGTAATTAGTTTATGTGCGCCGTGAGATAAAAATCATCGCGTTAGAGCATTTCTTCCCTGGTTCATTGTGCTGGGAGATAGGGTAAAATACAACACTTGCCACCATAGTTATCTGTATGTCTGTGTTTTTTTTACATTTGTATCATTTGTAATAAAACGAATTTACGATTGATCGTCAGATCTTCGAGAAATTGAGAAAAGAGTGATCGATAGCGCGTGATCGTCACTTTACTCTCGATATTTACGCTTCGTGTCCAGATAAAGAAATGCGCTACCGTAATGTTTCATTTGTACATTCTTTTTTTTTTTTTTTTAAGTTGTGTACATGTTTCGCTTTTTCACGTAATAATCTGATAATAGCAAAATTGTTCACTATAATTTTCGTGTGTTAAAATGAAAATATTTTAGTATTTTTCAATTTGTCTCTGTTAAAATTAACGACACACGAACTTTCGTCTAAATTCAATTATTTCTCTAAATGCATACACTTATTAACCTTTACCGATTTGAATAACCTTCGTTTCGAATGAGTTACCGAAGATAACGAACAACATTGAAAGTTACGATAGAATATACTACCTTTTTATTCTGAATAAAAAATGTTCTTGGGGAATATACAATTCACTTTCTCCTTTTTGCATTAAACTCCACTTCCCGCTGGTGCTTCACCAAAGGGGTCAGTCATATCTCACTTCAAGGCGATTTTTAACGGATATTTCACTGCAAGCTTCACTTGAGAGAAGACTCAAAGGATTATTGAAAGTGATAAAACGTTTAAATTTGTTAACTAGTCAACTGATCATTGTCAAAATAGATGTCTGCTTAAACATTTGTTCATTATTACATATATACTCCGTTGAAACGCAGTTCATTCTTCCTGCTCGCTCTCTTTAAGATCACTTTAATGTTCCCTTTGTACAGTCATGTATAAACAAAGCATGGTCAGGAAAAATTAAAAGCAAAAATTATTGCATCTACTTGGCAACTTTCGTTAGCAATAATGGGAAATTCTAGTCACGCGTTGCGTCGATGAAATCATCGTATATGCGAAATCATTTCTTTAGAAAGAGCTGCATTTTTCTGCATCTAGACGTGTTGTAACTTCAATAATGGAAGATATTTTCATCTGACGTTTATACGTAACGTGCATACACAGTACTTGTATATTAAGTAATAAACGCATGTGTAATACGAGTTTATTTGAAAACTATGTTGGTAAAGTTGTTAGAAAAAGAAAACGAAACGAGATAACTATCAACCGAACAGAGTACAGAGCAGGAGATTTGACTCGATGCACTTGGGTCAGAATGGCAAGATCCTTCTGCCAAGATTTGTCGAATCAAAAGAAAAGTTGTGGAATAATAGCTCGATGCACTTGGGTCAGGATAGCTGAGATCCTTCTGCCAAGATTTCTCGAAAAGTGACTGATTTTTCGTTAATAAGATCGCTCTTTAAAGTCTATTCGCGAACCTTGTCCGTCTAATCAGCGGTGAGGCAAAAATTTTATGGTTAGGTGTACTTACGTACGTATAAATATTTCAGTTCTACTCTTCTTCATTTATTTGATTTATTTCACTCCATCGACATTCACTTTGTACGTAATAATCCATCCATATAATGTATTTCGATGCGAAATTTATGAGAATTTCAGTGAAAGTAAATGGCGCCGTAAAAAAAATAGAGGGCGCGTCCATTCGTGTCAATCAAGACAAGTGGTTAGAAAGTTAATGAAACGATCTGTCTATATAATGAATACAAATTTCGACGATCCAGCAAACATTTTCTATGTTAGAATGATCAAAATTACGTATACTTCTAAAAAAAAAACTTCATATTCTTACGAAATGTAAATAAGCCTTAAGTCAAGTTAACAAAAGTTGATTCATTATGTGCAACAAGTAATGTTAATGTCTGAAACAATTCTTCTTCGAGATTGTACAATATTGCTAGCACACGGAAGGCTTCAACTAACGAATTATCGTTCAATTACCTTATGACAGTGCAGCTGACCAATCAGCTGTCGCAACATATAGCTCATAAGGTTGCCTGACTGACAACTTCACAAAAGACCAGTGTTCAGTCGCCACGAAAATGTCAAGAATTGTTGTGAAATGAAACAACGACGTTCCACAGAGATAATTTCAACGCGGCTCGTTGTACCCGCTCTTTAACGATACCTCGTGCACGTTTTACCTTCTAATGAACTTCGATTAACTTCACATTGTAGATTGTTTTCCTTCTTCACCAATAGGTGACACATTTTTCGCGCCCTTTTCAAAGATTTCAAACACTTTACGTACCTTTTCTAAAAATTTTACGATTCTGCGTATTTTTATGCAAACATTACTCAGCTTTTTATTCTTTTTATGAAAATTTCACTACATTGTATCTCCCTACAAAAATTTCTAAGTTCTACAACTTCTTTGCAAAATTGTACAAAAATTGGCTGTTTTGTACATCGTATTGTGAGAATTACCTTGATCTTGTATATTTCTTTAACCCTAATCCGGTCTCTCGGTCTTTTGTCACCCACAATAAATATTGTCCATCATTGCATTTTATTACAATATCTTATCAATTATTGAATAACCGGTGCGTGTTTTTTACAGTTAAAAAAAGAGACGAGTAAAATGCTTTACATCTAATAATTAATCGTTGGATATTACTTCATGAATATATTAACTGTTTCTCACGAGACGTAATACACGTTTTATAACGTTCGTTTTACATTACTTACATCACTCTCAATCTTACGAACTGAATTTGAAATTGTTCTATTCAAACCAACAAACGAATTGAACACAAAACAAAGGAACCATTGTACAATTCCTATGACAATATAAAAATGATCAATCTTCGTTATATGAGATATAAAAAGGAAATAATCTTAAACGGATGAAAATCATTATCTTCGACGTTTTGCCCATTGATCAATATCTACATAATTATTCTCCAGCTATGCAAACACAAAAGATCAGATCTTTACTCACGCGTTAACTTTCAATAGCAGCGTGTATAATCGAATAAATTATATCAAAGGGGACAGTACGATGAATTGGAAATCTGCATTACACGCATCGTTATTCAATTTATTTTCGTACAAAGATGCGTGTCTGATTGAGAATAGCTAACGGACGGCAGCGATGGGAAAAGAAAACCTGTTATCCTCGGTTATGAGACGAATGGAGTCTCGACCCATTGACTCGAGCCGCGAGAAAAAGTTTCATCTCCGACTTCACTTTCGTTTCCATCGCTTCTCTATTCAACGTTCACGATTTATTTATGAGTTTTGATTACGCTTATTGCACGAGGAGTCCTCGTTCGAAACGTTTGTGCAAATGTTAAAATGTTTAACTTACACTTAATGAAATAATACTTTTCCTTTGAAAACAATAAAAGTACACGGGCAAGTGTTTTAAATGTTAAAATTAAAATTAAAATCATGTGTTCTTTTTTATAAAAGCACTCTTGGACTCAATTTTTCGAAATGTTTACTTGGAGAAAATAATCCGAAAAAAAAGAGAGAGTCGTACTTACACTTTCTTCTTTCCTTGTCGAGAAATGGTACACGACTCGTGTTACGTAGCTCGTAAATATTGTCCACAAATATTAAACGTTTTACTCGCATAAATTAAACGTTTCAAACGTTCGATGACATTTGTTATAAAACACGTGCAGATTTCCATTGGTTTGGAACTCCTGCCATAAATGAGAAGCTGAAGAGAGAAGCCTCCTGCTCTCGCTAGTGTTATTCTTTCCGCTGTTTGTAACGACTCCGTGAATAAATTATCCTGAAACCTTCTTTTTTTTAATTCCTGCGTATATTTTTCGAATAGACGAATAACATGATCAATCACGTAGTGTTTCCAGATGTCGTTAAATGGTAAAGTTTAATACGCTTTAAATATTCTTTTGGAATAAATTATATATGTAGTATCTTGTAAACTAAATAGACAATATGATAGTTTTCTTTTTTTGTAGATAATTTAAGAAATTTAAATATTTACTTCAAATAGTGTAAACAAAAGCATTTGAATATTGTACGATTTTCCAACGTTCGATAATTTTTATAAAGCATAAAGTACTAAATGTACAATTATTTTTGCATTATATAAATCTTACTAGCTGAGAGCTAAATTGAAGTAGATGCTCTCAAGATGCTGTCCAGTTTAAAAAAATATTACAAAGTAAATTGAATCGCTGAAGAGGAATATAGAGGATATTATAAATGTTTGACTAACATATGTTTGAATAATATATATTGGGTATAAGATATTCAATAGAAAGATAAACACACAGAAACATTGCTGGTAAACATTTAAATGTTCCCTGAAATTCTCCGTAATCATAACTTAAACGAAATTCTGTTTGTTAATGATATTTAAATATGCAGAACGAGAATGTAAAAACCAAATAACTACAAGCTTTTATAGAATCGATTTGCTTTAGAAATGTCATAAATTCCGAACGTCCACTCAAGGTATTCCATTTGTAAATATGATCGATCAATTCTGCCGGAAGTAAGCGTACAAAATGACAGATGTCTATTATTCCCCAATTAATAAATTCTACTTTCTCCGCCCTGAATTGATTATTCACATTGTATATATCTGACGACTAAATGAATCAATTTTTCTTTCTGTCAGCTGAACGGGTAATACCAACTATATTAATTATAAATAATTAAACAAAATTTCGGATATATTTCCTAATACATACGATAATTAAAATAAAACGCATTTTAATGCCACCTACAATATGCAAGGGAAACAAATATCCACTTATATGCAAAAAAAAAAAAAACAACAACATGGGTGACCTTGAAAACCCCGGAAAAAAATGACTGGTACAAAAATATTCTTCTCTCTGGATACCATTCAAATTGCATACGATTTTTTGTATCGTCACAACTGAAGGAAATATTTAGGTGACTAAATAAACCTAACCTAACCTGTAGGTTGGACACTCTGTATAACATTGTACATCGTAATTGTAATTCAGCAAAATGGTACTTAATTGCAACAAAAAAAATTTTAATAAATTTTTTACAACGCTGGGTGATTATGTATAGAATATAATTCGTATAGCTAATCGTTTCTCTCCGAAAAAATATTTGAACGTGTCCTACAGATACTTATGAAAGCTATAATATTCATTTGAAACTAGCAGTCAATTAGAAAACACGTAATTATTTTTTTAATAATGGTAGAAGCTTTCCGATTCAATTAGCTAAATTGACGTAATTGGATCTTAGAAGAGAATGCGCGAACATAAGTGTTTTAGGGCAACAACTCATAAAGATAATGGAAAAGGTAATAAAAAAAACAGAAAGGTCGAAGTTTCTTTCATTCGTTTATTGGTCGAAAGAAAATTCATTACCATTGAGAAATAAAAAGGAAGGAAACTGATATTGCAAATAACGGAAGTAGATTTTCAAATATTATGAAGCGTACAACGGACAAGATCATATCCGATATCGGATTGTTTCTGCGATCGTTGTTGTCAAAGACTATTGTACAATTTTGACACAGGAAATTTATTACAGAAAAAAAGAGAAATGACGTTTGATTTGGATGTTTCGAAAGGATGTTTCTAAAAGGATGTACCGAAATGATCAAATTTTTAAGAAAGAAGATTGATATCTTCAAGAAATTGTATTTGCTTTAGTTTCCAAATACTATACATATTACACTGTTCAATATGAACCTTAAATAATTTTATAATTAACTTCATTTTACTTTGTTCCTGATTTGAAAAATGAAATAAAGTTTTTTCTTCAAATAAAATCAGTATATACATTACTTTCTATTTCTTCACATAATTAATAACAGGTAAGTTTAAAAAAAACTTGTAAGTTTAAAAATCATCATATGATAAGAAGAACCTAACCTAACCTCATGTCGCTTAATAAAATATCGTACTATCGTTATTAGAAATAGCAATACCATTGCTGATTTCACTCCTCGAAAGGAAATGTACCACGTTTCGATTTGCAATCAAACAGGTGACTTCTACTTGAGAATCATTCAGAAAACGAGCCACTCGCGATGACATTCACCATGAGATTCTGTTTTCCGTGATATGTCAGAAGGAACGGGTAATTTAGCCGGTTCTTTTTTCTCCTTTCTTCCCTCTTATTCAGCAGCAATTTTACCTTCATAGAGATTACACGTGATTACTTGTCGCTGAAGTCGGGTCGTGTCTGTACACATTGATCACGCGTCGCCTTGTAATATTATAAGCAACGAAACGTGTAATAAATAGGTAATACGTATGCATGTAGAGATGCATTCTACGTGCAAGCCTCTGAATTAACAGGTTTTGGCATAATCAATTTTAACAGCTGACACTATGTTGCTTAAGTAATGGTGCTACTCAGAATATTATTCTTTCATTGTAATGAAATTAACGCAATATTCCGGGAATAATTCGACGAGATGAGAATAATGATTGTTTTAGGAAAGTTTCACATTCATACTTAACTTGCAAGATTTTACATGTTTAACGCAAACGATATAAAAACTGCGAAATTAAGAATAATTACATTCAAATAAACATTAAATTCAATATTTAATACAGACTTAAATAATGTTTCACGAAATAGGAGTACATACATATAAGCAAAAATAAGATGCTTTAGTAATTCTAACTTTAAGCAGTACCTAAAAGAACGTAACGTATGTAACTTATGCGAAATATTCAATAAACGATGATCTTATTAGCCACAATAATTTATAATCCAAATATATTTCAAAGTAAATTACAGACTATTCGTATAGGTTATGAATTAGGCAGTTTGACAAAACTAGAATTTTAATGATGATACAAAGAACACACATGCATACATGCTTTAAAACAGGATTAGCAGCAGCCTGTAGTACTGTTCAATATGAGCAGCCCTTTCGCAATCAAAACGTTAAGCTCTCATAATGAGACACACGCCGTAAATCCTCGACGAGAGAGGCATTCCTTCATAAACAGCATGAAAAAGTGTAAGACCGTTGACATTTAAGAAAACGATAATGACACTCCCCCGATTACAGATCCACTTTGCTTGTACACACGATAGAGATAATTGAATCGCGAACGATTTTTTCGTTTTTCACTTGAAAGACATTCACAAAGGCACTCGTAATAATAAACTCTGTTTCATCCTTGAATGTCAAATGTTACTGGGAAGAATGAAGAATCTCAATAAAGCAGATATCCTCAATACAGTTTTCATTTTCAATAAATAAAATTTAACTATTAATGTTCTTCTTTGGAAATACTGCAAAATATAAAAATTGCCATACTATTACTTATGTAAATTACAAATTTTCCAAAAGTACTATACATATTTGGGGATGTTATGGTATTTAAAAAGAAATCTCTGGCAAATTGTGTTCATTAAACTTAAGTAGACTATCAAATATTTTAACAATCTTTAGTCTACTTATCCAATATTTTGTACTCCTATTGCACTGATTATAAACTTGATCAATTAAAATGAAAACTGAAATCCAAATTTGGATATTAAAACAAGAATATTTAACAAAAAGAAAATTAATTCTTCTCTGTTCAATTTGAAGGACCGAAAGAATTCAACTACAGAGGACACAATTACTTCTACAGTGGACATATTCCAGCTCATGCAAACCAGAGGGTGGATTGGTTAGATGCACGAAATATCTGCAGGGAATACTGTATGGATCTCGTGTCAATGGAAACACAAGATGAAAACAACTTAATCTTCAGACTCATTCAACAAAGTAAGTGATTTAAATTATTGGAATGCTTTGCAACAAAAACCATTCTACAATTATTCCATACAAGAATGGAATCCTACAATTCCTGGACTGTTTCTCATAAAAAAAAATTACATTAAATTGACAAGATGTTCATTAAATCAATCAAGAATATATAAATGTACTAATCTATTGTTATAAAGAGGTAATCGAAGTAAAACATCAATTTAGAAAAACTATATCAAAGTAAATCTATCAAAATACAGGCATCTTCATACTACATACTTAAAACATACTATGAACTAACCTAAAATTAGATAACCATACATATACTTAGTTTCCCAAAAAACACAAATTGTAAAGAAAATATATTTCTTAACGCAGATATCTCATTATTCTCGTAATTAATTCTCGTAATTGGCAATTACGTAATTAGCAATTACGAGAACTTGAGTAATAATCGATAGTTGATCTAACTAAGGTATATGAAACAATCTCGTATAACGATCGTTATTGAATTTTACATATTAGCAAAAATATAGAAGAGTATGAATTCATTAACTTAACATCAGCCTTAGAAAGTTCCACCACTACCAAGATAAAATCAGCAGCAAGAAGACAGAAGCAGTCAGGTTCGTGAACAATTTATTACCTGGTGTAACTTTCGTTCTCCAGATGGCGAAGTAATACAGAAATTTCGAAACAAATGATCCATCGCCTCGTGACGATGCTTCAACTTCACGATGAGTGTCTTGTAGCATCGCATTTTCGACCGTGGTATTTCTTCACGACTGAATAAAGTGGAAAACCTAATATTTTAATTGGCTATTATAAGAACCATATTACATAAACATTTTTTTATTGAATTAGTATTTTAAAAAGAGAATAAAAATCTATTCTTATTGCAAATAACTATTTTATACTTATATGTATAGCTACTTAGCTATTTTATATTACAAAATTCTTTTCTTAGACAAATGTCTTAAGAAAACAACGAATTTGTCGATTTTATTATTAATTACTAGGTATTAGCTTATATTATTTCCTCATCAAAATAAGTATTTCAAAAAACAAATAATTTTAATAAAATGAGTTATTACTACGTATGATGAATTATTAGAATTTGACAGATCCATTTATCACCATTTAAAAAATGAAAACGAAAAATGTATTGAATTATAATTAATTATTTTGCGGTTGGATACCAGTTATAATTAGCTGTTGGAACAATATTATACATTTTTTTTTATAACATTCAATAATTTCAATCTATTGATTACAGTTAGCTATTAAAATAGTATTGTGAGACTATTCTCTTAGTGAAGGAACATTTTAAGATAAGAGAACGTCAATTTTATGTACATCCGCTTAAATTTGTGTGTGCTCATTTGCATACAACTAATTAGTTTCGCAAGTGTAGAGATACAATTTCCATTCGTTGTCAGGACTTTATAACCTTCAAGTTAGCGAGCTAACAGAATCTTCAAGGCGAGATGAAGGATCTTTAAGTGGGTTGAGGCTGGGGAATCTCATCTTTTTATATATGTACATACTTACATACATAGTTGCATCACGAAACACATCAATCATTTCGAGCACATGTATGTGTTAGAAAGGAAAAATACGATCTGAAAATCGTCTGCGTTGGCATTTCTACGAACATTAAACACAATTGCTTCTGAACATTGTTTAGGAAATAGTATTGTTTTGAAAGACATTAGAAATTTTATAAAAAATATTAATGTTATTGTTATTGATACTACTATTTATTAACATTAGAAAGAAACAAATAAAAATCAAACTTCAAAGCAGACAAATGTTTACGAAAATTAAAAAATATAATAAATATGTACTACGAGATTCTAGAGAAATAAAATCAAAAAGTTACTGTGTTCCATCGAATATAAATTAGATTTTTTAAATAATCGTACAATATATTTTTAAATTTTTAATATTTATAAACCAAAAATAAAGTCATGTAATATTCAATTTTTGTAAATACAAATCAGAAATTTTTATTATACCTGAATAATTTCATAAAACTCATTCGTTTACTTCTAATGTATTTTTAACTTTTTTCAGAATACAATTTTTTAACACTTCTTATACTTCAAATTTTAATGTATCACATCAAATGATTAAGAGGATTCTTAATATATTACATATAATTTTCCTTGTCTACATTAATAAACTCTGTTTTGTATAGACGACGTTCCTTACATTTGGACATCCGGACGTCTTTGCGACTTCAAAGGATGTGAAAATCGTCGCGACCTCGAACCCAAAGCCCTCTATGGGTGGTTCTGGTCAGCCAACAGAAAGAAGATCTCTCCAACTAACCAGATTCCTGAAGGTTGGACTTTCAATCCATGGTCTCAGACCGGTCACAAGAAAGTTAGGCAACCAGATAATGCTGAATTTGACATAAATGGTACCAATGAGTCCTGCTTGTCTGCCCTCAACAACGTCTACAAAGATGGAATCAGCTGGCACGATGTGGCCTGTTATCATCAAAAACCATTTGTTTGCGAGGACTCTGAAGAACTATTGAACTATGTAGGCAACACCAATCCCAATATTCGTCTCTAAAAGCCGTTGTGGATGAACAATCCGCGTATCATCCGCACATGTCTTTCCTTTTATTGCAATTTAGACGAGACACAAATTAAAACAGAAAGACTAAAAATAATCATCAAACATTATTTATACTATTTAAGTAAATTGGCTTTCCAACAGCTTTAAAACATTGTCTTTCATAATGATGTATGTTTTAAAGTTTGAATTGGATAAACAAATATTTAAAGTTTATTATGTACAAAATAAAATATGCATGGTAAAATAATAGAATCAATCAAGTATGCGTTTCTTAAAATTCCCAATATTTTGTTGACAACAAGAAAAAGTACGAATTTTTACACTCCGTGTATGTAGTGTGCGTAGTATAAATAGATGTTTGCTGCATAAACCTGTAATATTTATATTTCAAAATTTTAGATAATACAGTTCTTACAATGAAATGGCTTAAATTAAGAAATTAAGATCATAATTTTTCAAAAGTATATAATTATTGTGTACATCGTAGCTCTTCGTTAATTGTTCATCGATATCATTGGAATGTCTCGTCGTTGCATTCTTCCTGCACTCATTCTTCAAGAAAATTCAATAATCTTTTATACTATATTAAATTTGTAATTACAGTATCAATTAATGAGTAATTAATGATGTAAACATATTTATTAATAGATATTTGGCAAACAGACTCTGTACACTTATGAATAAACTTTAATTGTAGGTATTTAAATGGTTCTGTTTATTTATGAAATGTTACCAATTACATGTGTAAACTGATTGTTATTCAAAATTTTGTTATATGTTGATACAGTTCACTCATTTTCTATTATATCAGCACTAGATTCAGTCTTATCACTTTTTTCTTCGTTTTCTTCTGCGCTAAAAACGGAATCACTTTTTTTCTTTCGTTTCTTACCTTTAAGTTGATCAAATTTTATTTTAATTCTATTTTTTCGCTTTCGTGGCAAAGACGTAGGATCTGTAAGTGAAATGTAGTAATACAAAAGTAGACATACATTTAGTATGTATCTTTTAGTTGTATGCTTTGTGAGCATGAAATAATAATATTTTACATAGAATCTAAACTAAAATATTAGTACGTACGATCTTCAGGTATATTTAGTTGCTTTCTCAAAACAGCTCGAACTTGTTTATTAATAATTTCTCGACACTGCACATCGAAACCACTTGGCAACCAACCTCTTTTTTCATGACACCTAGTACTAGGTAAAGGGTCGGGTAACTTTGCTAACATTTCTTGTATTTCATTTACAAGAACGTCGCAGTACTAAAAAGTATTGGATATTCAAAATATAAAATATTTACAATGTCTTTTAATTTTACAAAATTAGAAAAGTATAATAAACCTGATAAAACATTTGCCTCGAAGGAGGTATCATTCCCTCTCGATAAATATATACATTTTCATTTAAGTCTTGTTGTTTTTTATAATACTGCTCTTGACTTGAAGATGCATTTTGTACAATTGTCTTTTGTTTTGAAACTGGAGTTGATTTGTATGGTAATGTATACTCTGAGTAATTTCTTTTACACTTTACAGTAGATCCCAAACCATCTGAATCAGATGAATAAAGTCATTATAAAATGATTTTTAAATAACAATAACATTATATTAATAATATGTGGAAACGTACGCATGGCTTTCAATCTATAATCTAAAACTTGATATTTTCTTGCAGAAATGTCTTTTCTCGGATCATATCCCAATTTTACCCACATAATCTTCCACGGACCAGTCATAAAATAATATGCCACGGAGGGTAGTAAAATTTTCAATCGATCGTTAGAAAATTTAGTTTTATACATTACTGCATTTTTCGACCAAATTGGCCGTTCCTCAAAGATTTGACGAATTTGTTCAAGGTGTGCGTTTTGAACAAATTTGACTTTCATAGCGGTTTCTATTCCTACTGGAGGTTTAGTAGGCACTTCCGGAGTTGAAAAATAAATAAAATTTGAGAATCCCGCTCTTCGTTTTCTGCTCTTTCCAATTACATTTTCTGGATACGAATTTATTTCAGTTTTGGGTACATATTGCTGTACTGTATCCATTCTGCTGAACGCAGCTGGTGGTAAAAAGTAAGGCACATCATTCCTTAACCATGCATAATGTGGTATATGACTTGGATAAATTTTATCATATATACATTCTAATTTTTTAGGATCATCTTTCTTTTGAGTCATTGGTAAATACTGAAAATCACAAAGACCTGAAAAATATTATTTATATATTACTTTAAACATAAAACATAATACTATATTAAAGTATCATAACATTTACATTAACAGTATCAAACATTTTGCTATGTGACTTAAATAAATTCAATTTTTTTTCATTTTAACCAATACATACTTATAAATTTAAATTCTGTGTCAACTCGACCTAAAACTTTTAATTTTGGAAGTTCATAGTCTTTATCTTCAGAAAGATCTTCATATTTATTTCGATCAAATGTTGGTTCTACATTTCTCTTACTTTTTAACAAATTTGCATCACTTGTATGTGATGATAAATCTTGTAAGTCTTTAACACTTTTGGAAAGTAAATCCTTATCAGGTGGAGTGACAGAATCACCTAAGGTATTAACGCTGCAACATTGTACTTGATTGATTAAATCAGTCATAATTTGCCCTTGTTGATTTTTATTTTCTACATTACTGCACTGAGGTATGTCTTGAATTTCTGTTGGATTCACTGCATCCACATTATTTTCATCATTTTCAGTATCACCATTTGGTGAATCATTTATATTCATATTACTTGTACATTGTTTCTTTGACTGTTTTAATTCAGCTTCTTCCACTTTTATTACCCTAGATTTTTTAATTTTGACTTTGAGTAAGAACCCATTGGTATTATGTCTATCACCACAAGTTGGTTTACAATAAGCATCATCAGGTCTAAACCTCAACTCCAAACGTCGATATGGAGTACTTATTGCCTGCACATATATAATATATAATGACAATTAGTAATTATCAAGCATTAATCTCATAAAAGTTATAATCTTCTAATATTTATGAGAAAAGAATACAATACCGTGGAAATGTTTTGAATGCCACCTAAAGTTTCTATAGCTTTATCAGGATTAATGACATTTCCAGGATATTTAACACAAATAAACTTCCTATCAAATCTATGGCCACCAGGAAGGACTGGTCCAATATGTTCGTTTTCTTGATGTTCATCTATTTCATTTTCATTATCTTTGACCTATACAAGGTTTATTAATACATCTTTGTGTAATTTTGTCTGTACTTTCAAATAAATTTAATAATAAATAAATATGCTTGATTGCTTGATTCCCAAATAGTGTGAGTTTTATTTACCAATTTTCAGAAATAAGAATTTTTGCATCTGATGTTATTATAAATTCAGTACCACTTAAATTTATTTAAAAAAAAAATAATTATCTCATAAATCACATGCTTTTTGAAAAGCTCAAAAATACATCCACTTTCTAAACTTTTAACTTACAGACTAAATTTAATTTTCAAACTTACACTACTTAAGAACCAAACAGTGTAATTATGTCAATTTGACTTTACATTTTCATCATCATTTGTTTCTGGAATGTCATAATAGGAATCATCACTATCAATTTCTTTCTGATAATCGTCGATTTTAAAATCTTCATCCTTTTCATTCTGTTTATCAAAATTTATGTCACTGGCTTCACTTGTTACACTCATGTTAGTTTTTTATATTAATGTTCTGTAAGTCACAAGTGTATCTCTTCAAAAGATGTTTTTATTCCTATCATTATGTCAGTATATATAGATGCAACGATACTATAATATTAATATGGATCAATATTTTCAAATACATTATTAAGTCATTTTTTTCTGCAATTATAATATAATTTTATTAATAAGTTTAATTGCAAGGATCTAATATGTATTTGCTTTTCAGTGTTATTAAATTCATATCACAGCATGATTACAATTAACACTTCTATGCCTCTTAAAATAGAGACTTGTAAACTCTTTTTAATATATCGGGTTTACAATCGTGTTTTCACTTTCAAAGTTACATACGTAGTTTTGCACTCTACGTGATTATTTTAGGTTAACTATGGCATAGAATACCATTCGAGTACTTCAAATTGCACACGGATAAATTTCATACACTTTTTAGTTTTAATTGTGATTCTTTCATGTTAAAAAGTAATTTTTAAACAGAAAAAAGTAATAAATACAGAAAATACATACAACCTTGATATTATAATTTGAGAAATCATATTTCAAGAATAATTGTGTACATGTGCACAATATAAATTTGTTATTTGTTTAATAAAACAAATTATAAGAATTATAAAATAATGTCATATTTTGGAACTATAACAGTTATATTTTACTATAAAATAAATAATGTTTCTTAATGTAGAATATTATTACAATATACATATGTATATGTATACATACTTATGTATAGCTTCAAAAAACCCTTCAATAAATATATTAAAACAAACACTTTAACAAAGAAATTATAAGATGCATTGTACCACTATATATACATTTACTTATTATAGTTTTCAAACTACTAGATATTTTAAACATATCCACAATTTCACAATTGCATCAAAATTAACAAACGGATAAATTTATAATTTTTTTCTCTATCTAAATTAGATTAACCCTAAATGTATATTTTTTACATATTTATTTTTTCTAAATAACTTTGCAATATCGTAAGTTTTCTTTCGCAATAAATTTATACAATATGTTTCGTTAGATGTTACAGTAAAACAAGACAGTAACAATAATATATTCAAACAACCATAATTTCTCCTTCTACTAAATGAAAATGAATACAAATTGTTTTACATTCGAAATTAATATGTATTTACATATATTACTTGTTTCACCTCCATGTATCAAAGCTTCTCAGTACTCGATAAAACCAAAACATTTCGATGACTGTGTCAAGGATAAATACGTCGATTCGATAGACGGCCAAAATTGCTTCGATTTCTGAGACAAAGCGACCAGTTGATTTCATCTGGACAACGCTACGTCGACGTCCGGCAACGAGCATATAACCGGCGATAATTCCTCGATAATAGCTCGATAACGGGTCTCATTGTCTCATGGAATTTCAGCAGAGCAGTGCAATGACGGCGGTCTCCGGTGACGCCGTGACCACGGACACGCCGAAAATCTCTTCCTCACCCTTGTATCGCCGCAACATGACGCCGGATAAACGAAGTTCCGGTTCTATTCTCTGTCGAATCTGCCATGAAGGTATATACGCTAATATCTTCAATTTTCATCTTTTTTTATTTTTATTTCCTGTTTACACCGATCGTAAGACCTGCTCGATCTTTATTTCGTACTTGATTTTCTAGTTTTCCGATCGATTTATTACTAACAATAAGTAATTCGAAAACGAGATATGTGAAGTGTTTCCGTAAATTGGATAATACACATACGTGGATGTAGTTTGGAAGCAGTGTGTTTTTCTAATTGAAATAAAGCTGTTCGGATATAAGCGTGGTGCATAAATCAAGTTTTCGTATATTTGATTCGTGTTTGAATGTTGTTTGAAAAGAAAGTGTATTCGTGATTTGTAAGAAATATTGTTAATTTAATTGGTTTGAAAATAGTAGCAGTGCAAAGGTATTTTCGCATATAGTTTGAAGTAATCTTCGAAAAAAATAACTGTTTAAATATTCAAATAATAAATAGAAGTGTTCGAAGAGAAAACACGGTGAAGGATTTCGTATAATTTGAGTTACATGTTTTTGTTTTTATTCAATATTATTTTTGTTATTCTTATTTTCGAATTATCCGTCTTGAAAGAAAGTAACGGACCTGAATATTAATTTAAAGTCTAAAAGTATATCAATCTTTTACTTCTTGTTCATACCTTCATTTTTCTGAATGACGCAGTATGGGAATACGAGAAATAGACATGACAATAAAGTTTGAAATTTTCAGAATAATTTTGTTTTCGTTAAATTGGCAACAATGTAAACAGCTCGTTCCCGCTGTGTGATCGAGCTCCCCTCTACCTGTATGCAGAAAGTAAACATTGTCAATCGAGTCAAATGAGTACAACCTGAAATTGCTTCATCGTGGATTCTGCATCATGACAATGCTCTCGCACGTTCAGTCATTCTAGAGAATGAGTTTTTATTCGTCTAATTTGTCTCCTTGTGACTTTTTTTTTATTTCCTCGAGTAAAGAGTCACGAAAGAAATGCATTTTCAGTCAGTTTCTGAAATTCATAGTAATGTAACACGGGTATTAAAACAGATAACAGAAATGAATCAGTGAATCCGATGCAGGAACGCGTATGTACAGTTTCATGAGGACTAGTTTGAAAGCAATGACTTCACATCTGTTTAATTTTCCAAATAAAATTTTTAAATGAATTATTCTCGAAACATTATTGTCACTCTTCGTACCATAATATGATAACATGACTTATGATAAGATACATCGTTAAAAAATAAAGTACTTTTTCATAATAATTGTTCAAACAGTATGTCAACATTTTATTGGTTTAGACATAAATTAATAACTTATCGTAATTTTTTCATTTGTTATAATTTTGATACAACTAAGAAATTATATTAGTAGGAAAATCTTCTAACTCGTTACAAGTGCAGTCTAAAGAAATATTAACAATACGAGGCAGGAAGACTGCAGTGGCGATTTTGATAAAGGCGCACGGCTGGTCAGTACGCAACGGGCGACAACTTTGAAGATCATGAGTTGCGAGTCCCGATCGCTTGAGACTTCCCTTTCCTCGATTCTTACATATTTATTTTTTAAGAATATTGATTAAAAATTTTAAAGACAACTGCAAGAAGGCTTCAATACAATTATGCTATTACTTGTTGAATTATTATATTTTGATGATCGTACGCCTTGTATTTTTATTAGTCATTTGAATTTTTAAAATACCTAGGGGTTTAATTTTGATCATAATGTTGATGAGATCACATAGAATCGAATGACATTTCGGAATATTTTCTGAGTCATGGTTACGTTTTATGATGAAACGATAATAAACTTGGGGTTACTAGCAAAACATAACACGCAACCTATAGCACATGCAAATACATATATGTATACATATACAGGGTAGGCTAGAACGGGTGGTAGAACCGGGCAGGAGGTGATTCTACATGCAAAAATAAGTCGAAAATATAGAATAAAATTTGTTAGTATATTTCTTCGTTTTCGAGATAATCGAATTTCGGAAACGATATAATCGATTGTACCACCCGTCCTGACCCATTCTGTATACCATAATAGTATACATACATATGTAATTCTTTTCATCAAAATGCATATAAAATAATAATATCAGACGCGTGTACAATTTTCTTCATTTTACACTTTTCGTTTACATTCAAAGTAAATGTTTAAAATGTTTAGACATAAAATATAGATTTGCGTTAAAAATGTTGAATTGATTAAATGTAACGAATACAAGGAAGCCTGAACTATATTCCTATAAATATGTAATCTATATAATTGAAGTTCTCTAAAAGGCTTCATTATACCACAATCCTGATAGACCAGCAATCCCACACGATAACAATAACAAAAATGGAACTACTATTGACATATAAATTTTTGATGTATAATTAGCCTGATTAACGAACCTACTACTTACGTTGATACTAAGATAACAACCAAGTACTTTTCTAAAACGAATTGATCGAAATCGAAAAATCGGAAGCGATCATTAATAAATCAACAAACTACACGTTGTCATGTTTAATTTATCGAAATGACGAGAGAATAAATTGTTTCGTAGATGAAGGCAAAGAAGAATTGATAGATCCTTGTGAATGTTCTGGTACATTGGGTCTGATCCATACAAGCTGTTTGGAAAAATGGTTGTCCACCTCGAATACGGACCGTTGTGAGATTTGCAAATATTCATTCGTAATACAAAGGAAGAATAAACCGCTGTCACAGGTGAATATCAGTATATTTAGTTTATATTACATCCCTAATATTTCATTGAATAATATATGTATACATAGGTAGTAGGTACAGAGTTTGTTTCTAACAAATATCTCTGAAATAAAAAATTATATAAAAAAAGTTACCTTATGTTATTCTCAAAAAGTAAACCTCGAATGAACGAAGTTTATTCTATATTTTTTATTTATTTTTGCCAAAAGAATCACACCCTCTACCCGCTAATTAATTATCAACGCTTGAAGGAGGTCTTAAAATTTTTTCGTTCACGTAGAAATACCCGCTTAACTGTAAAAACCTAAATTACAAAATTCTAACGATTGTCATTAAGTACGAATTATGGTAGTCTTTTAGACAATGGTGGAAAACTAGAAGCGTATACGGACCACAAGGTATAACTGGCGACGTGATATGCCTGATAGTTCTAACTCCACTTTGTATCGCAGCGACATATTTATGCGGAATCGGTGCGTTTGCTTACATCAGATTTCGTTTTTGGGAAAGCACGGGTTTAGCTGTTCTTTGCTGCATGCTGATAATCACCTATTGTCTCTGGTTGATCGTTACTATCAGGTACGACTTATCTTCTCTTTTTTTTCACAGTAAAGCTTACCAATTAACATATTTCTCTGTTATTAAAATATCCTTTCAACGTCGAGAATATACAATGGGATATTAAAGTATTGCAAAATTTAGTTGAAAAAGAAGAGGAAGGAGAAAACGGAAAGAAGTGCACTAGGGCGATAAGAAATAGATAGAAATTTAGTAGATCGATAAGTGGGATAATAAAAAAAAAGAAATAAGTTAGGTGAATAAGGCAGAAAGGAATGAGAGAATGAGGAGAACGGATGGATTAAGTTAGCTTCGTGCATAAATGTAAACCAAGTGAAAATTTCGTGGCGGTGTGGCTGAAATAAAGAATATATACATACATATTTAATAACTTTCATAATAGATGGAAAACCACTTTTAGGTGGAAATGAAATTCACATCTGAATTGTCGTTTTTAGATTCCATTTTAAATCGTGGCAACGATGGCGCAGAAGAAATCAAAACGTTAAACTGATGGTAAAGCACAAATCTGGAAGAATATTGAGTCGTGAATTGCAAATTAAATCATTTTGGGATGTTGGTCAAGACAGCAACAACAATAATAGTGTTCACAGTAATCGATTTACAGCTTGGTTTCTCACTTCTTTTAACAACAGTGACGACCATTATTCTCAACCTTGGCAACAGCAAACAACGATTGTATAAATTCATACACAGAGGAAGAAATCTGACTACGCAAAATTTTTCTTTTTCCTTTTCAGATATGTTGAAAATTGTGTTTACGTTGTTTTATTAACGATATTTAAGGCGGTCCGAAATGACAAATTACTCAAACATACACGATGCTTCATTTTCACATGTTCATTTTATCTTTAAAGAATATTACTCTTCCATATCTTTTTTTCGAAGTCGAATATCGATAGATTGATAAAAATTTATTATTAATAAGTAACGTAGATACATTCTTGTCAAATCTGTGATCCAACGATACAAATTCGTGCAATAACCAATTATTACTTGTTGGATTTAATACTCTGAGTAATATTAATAAATGCTCCAACAATCGAGTACCTGAATTTATAAATAAAGATTAATTTTATCGATAACCTGAGAGACTTATTGGTAGATTTTTCGAAATTTAAAGCCAAAAATAAATATTCATGCGAAGTTTCAGAAATATATGTGATTTCATTGAAATATAAACAATACTTTTCGACAGAATTTTCAGCTATTCTTCTTACACATCGTAAAACTTGCTTTTCTTTCAGTTATTATTAAAAACAATTTCAAATTGTACTTAGCAATAAAACTGTGATCTTTATTTAAAGAAAAAGAACTCACGGAAGCTGAAATTTCATCTGAGTCATAAAATTATTTAATTAATTTAAAGTGATGTTTAAATATTACGTTTATTAATTTATTTTTATCTATCGCACTGAAATGAACGATATTTAAATATACCTGTGATAATTAAAAGAACATTTTCAATTTTAACTTTCAATTATCAAAAATGATAATGCTTATGATCGTGAAAATCATCAAAAATGATAATTGAAGGAACATTGTTTGTATCGCTTGTTGTATGTTCAGAAGTATTACGGGAGAAGTTTTGATACGAAAATGTAGATTTGTAGAAAGGAATAATGCACGGAATAAACGGAGAAGTTTTCAATACGAGCACGATAAAAAATTTCTAACGAAATAATCGAGAATAATTAAAAAAAAAAATATTTGCAGTTTAATTATTACGCGGACATTGTAAATAGTAAATGTAAATTCGTCAATTACATTGGACAATGTAAAAGCATCGACTACAATCATGTTTTACAATTTATGTAAAATTACGTTTTCTGTATTATTCATATTGTAATAAAATAAAAATAAGAGTTGGAAAGTATCTAACAAATGATTTTCCTTTTTTGCGACTTACTTCCACGCGGTTCACGGACCGCATGTGAAAATTACCCCCCGCTTGGACGCGTGAACCCGGGGACTTCCCCTAATCGGTCAGGCTTAACTCGAGTTACTTAAAATAAGCCTTTAAAATAAACCAATCTTATCAATATCCAACGGTATTTATTTCAGTTGCATTCTACAGTCGACATTCTTGAGAATAAGAACTAATTGAACAAGTACTATCTCAACAAATACGACATTGAAAAAATGTATTATCAATTTGAATATTTACTTTTTACTATTACCCATTTCTTACGTTCAGTAAACAATTTATCCGTCACTAACATGATCGTATTTTCAAAAGAAATTTACAATTGTTTAAATAATTTTAATACCTCTTTGTAAACTAGATTCGTTGGATACATATTTCAAAGGAACTAAATGGAACGTAAGTACAGACGTTCAGTTTCGAAATTGTTAAAAAGTTTATACCATGAATAATTTGAACCTCTTCGATTGAGAATGTTAATGTCAGTTTCGTACTTCCGCGTTTGAAACATGTCAACGAGAAGAAAGCGAATAAATATGTTGCTTTACGATTTGAAGAGTTTTCATCAACATTTAATATTTGGCAATGTTTGACAGAAGTTTCTATTTCTAACAGAACATCTATTTCTAACAGCTTCATTTAATGTTTATGTATAGCATGATTATCGACGTCTTCTTGGCAAGTAGCAAGCAACCTTTGTTATTTAACGTACATAAGTCGAGGACATACGACATTCGCTGATGAGTTACCTCATTATTCAATTGCTTACGATATATTATTAAAGATTCAAAAAATGAGACAATTTTGGTTGCAATTGCAGCATGTAAGTTATAAAATTTACAAAGTATTTTGTGAAATATAACATATTTGCATGGAGGAAAGTAATTGCACTTGATTTGAATTTTACTACCATTTTAATGCAATTAACGATTTCTTGCTTTACATATTTCTGCATAATACTGTAAAAATAAAACAATAATCTAACCCCTGATTAAGTAGTATTATTTATACATATTTCTGAGTAGTATTTGTGTTTTTAAAACTAGAGTGTTAATAGTACGTCGTGTACATTTATAGTGTTCATTATGCCGCAGAGAAAACCTGCGTAATTTTTTTCTAGGATTCAACAGTTTAACAAGTGACAAACTTTCGGAAATTTTTCTTCTAAAACA
Organism: Habropoda laboriosa; assembly: GCF_001263275.1. NCBI lineage: Eukaryota > Metazoa > Arthropoda > Insecta > Hymenoptera > Apidae > Habropoda > Habropoda laboriosa. The sequence continues at coordinate 4,912,638 of NW_017100242.1, forward strand.
AGGTGTACCTACTTACGTGTTCCATGTACCCGGTATTCTATATTATATTTATTTAAATTCTTGAATATAGCGTGACCTTAATGTTCCATTAAACAGACGAATATTCATATGCAACTTCTGAAAAATATAGAAAATATTTATATCATATCTGTCTGATTCTAATGCTACCGAAATATTTATATCATCCCTCTACGATTGACATAAACTGGATTGACATTATTTCCATATTCACCACAATTACTGTAGAAACACATTCAACATTCAAGATTATTAACATTTCTCATATTAAATGTTTTATGCACGGTATACTATTGAGAAAGAAGTGTACCATCTTTCTTTTCTATTCTAACGAAAGATTTCCACGATTTTAACTATTATACCTTATGCTCAACTGTGTTTTTAAATAAGAAATTACTTACCGACTGAGCCGATTAATGTAAACTCTTCTTCTCATTTTCTACAAAGATGTTTATTTTTACTTTTATTATATCACATATTTTCTTATAAAGATTCATTCTTTTTATTGATATTAGTATAGTTATGGTGTTTTTTAACAGTTTGCACCACGTCATTTGTATCAATGTTTTAAGGGTAGTTAAGTTGTATATCGTGCTTGTTAAGCATTGACATTCAGAAGTGTTCATAAATTGTGCCTGATATGCATACCTGTATCTTAGAAGGTTCGAAGGACAACTGTAGAGAACTGTAACACTATAGTTTTTAAGAAATCGCTTGTCTTCAACTGTGTTTCCGCCATTTTACCTATACGCCGACTAATAACGCCAGCCATTAAAAAAAAGTTCTAATTTAAAATTATACTCTTCTATACTATACTTCCGAATGAAACGGAGAATATTTTTCATATTAAACGTTTAAACACCTTTAAAAAGTATTCAGATACTCGATATTAAAGGTATGTAAATATTTTTCCAAATATCGGTGAAATGAAAAATAGTGGTGGCGAAAATTGAAAAATGTAAAAGCAAAGAGGTAGGAGAAAAAAGAAGTAACTACTCTGCGAGCCAAAAAGATGCGTAAGTGATGAAGAATTATCTAACAGAATGATAAAATCCTCATCTCCGTGTCACTTTCTTTTCCCCCGAATATGGAACATTGGAAGTTTCTTCTTCGATTGATTTGTTTAAAAAAATCGATACAATTTTGACGCGACGCGGTGGAAAATTTTGCGAAACAGTTCGATAAATCGTTTTCAGGGGAGCGGCTTGTTGTGTCAGAGGTTCATGTCATTGGAAAAAGGGCGTGGATACCTAAACGACTTACCTTGTAAGAATTATGCATAGGCATATGAGAGCAAAGCAGCTGTATAATGAACATTTAAATAATTTAATCGATGCGGGGCGGTGTCGACATTTTCCATGTTGTGTATTCGAATGCATTCATCGTTTTCGTTAAAGAAAGGAAGGATGGTAGTTGATTATATACCCACGAGCTTATTTGTTTAACAGATTATTCAAAGATTTCGAATAATCCCTTTTTACGTACAAAATTGTAATTTCTTCTTGATAGCTGTCTCACGACGTATCGACGGAACTCGAGGACTTATGACTGTTCCTTATGCTATTATTCATATTAAGCAAGAGACCGGTGAATCGTTAGATTGTTAGACTAGAATTTAAACGCTTTACGAAATGACTGTTTCTGACTATTCGTTCTGTTTGTTGACTATTCTGCAGACTGTCAAAAAGTTACCTTTCCTCGGTAATAAATTCTTAAAAATAGGGTTCACGCTGTTTTACCTTGTGAATTTGTTTGAAAAAAATATTTATCAATTCCTTGACGTTTCTTCGACAAAATAAGCTTTTGAAAATGGCAAAGCAATTTTGGTGAATTAAAGAAAAAATATAAAAATTATGACGGCGCAACGTACAGAAACCTTCGGACGATCCGGCATTTGGACGAATACAAATATGTATGCAAATTCTTATGCGTGTATGCATTGCAGCCTTCAGATGTTTCATTTGTCAAAATGTCAATTTGTCCGAATACGCATCCGCTATAACCACAGCCTAAAGATGCTTATAAGGTGTGAGTAAATCATTGACGAATGCAAGTTATATGCTACCTCAACTTGCACAAGTAGGATCCCCTATTACGCGGGAAACATAATACAAATGAAGTACCATCGATATCGCTGTTTGAGTCAAATTTAATTAACCCAAAATTCCATATTCAGAATTTGTATGTTCTTTCTTTCTCTTTTTTGATGACGTTATGCGAGGTCCTTCTGTACACAACAAACTATTAAACATATCGTTATCTCTTAATAGATCTGAATTATACAAATCTATAAAATGTCAATAGTCTCGATTGTTCCACGATTGCGGTAAATCGAGATCGCATATGTAGAACCTCCGGCCCGCGATCCGGCCCCCCGAAGTCTTTAAATTCGACCCTCTTCTAAGGTACTAATTACTATCCTGTTTCATTTTACGACACCTCTTCGGCTATTGAAGACGAACGAATTGAAAATTTTGGAACCTTAGGTAACAAAATAATATCTTCCGGCGAGAAATATGCGAAAAAGTTGAAACAGCAAGCTAAAGTCATGAATCTCAAAAATAGCTCTTCTTCGCGACCGTGTTATGAACAGTGTCAAAAGAAAAGATTGAACGTTTCCTGTTCCTTCGGACAGAACAAATGTTTTAAAAAAAAATGTTGACTCGCGTGTTGTACCTAACGATTTGCAAGTTGATGACCGCGAGTTTACTTTAATAAAAATACCATCCTGTTTCTCGTGCTCTGTCTCGTGAGAAAGATTTAAAAAAAAATTTTGACTTACTCGAATTAACAAAATAAAATGAGATCCAAAATCTGACAAATATTTACGATAGTTATAATTTGTATTTCAGTAGAAGCTTTCGAAAAATCTTTGAAGAAAAAAAAATATAAAAATGTCATTCGGTAAAAAAGAATTTGACGACAAAAGTGAAAGTATTAACTCTTTGCCTCTCAGCCACCAAATTACTTATATCACGCGTAGGAGAAATATAAAGTATGATTTTTATAAAAAATGACGCCACATAATATTGTTTATTATTAAACATATGTATGTAAAATTGAAAAGAGAGATAAATTTTCTATTAATAATCTTGCATTATATTATTAGTGTTCGTTGAATGAAAATGAATTTCAGCCAGATCTGTAAAGAGTTAAAACACTGGAAGGAAGTGGAAGGAGTTAATTCATATTTTCTGGTTAGCTTGTCCGTTCGAGAACTATCTGATCGACAAGAACTTGACATTGAACCTATGGCTCGTACACGCACACCTGCATACGTTACAACCAACTCAGAAAGGTGGCTATTACTTCAAATGTATGCAAAACACATGCACGGGGCATGGCCGTAGAAAGGATAAGGTGCGCATGGGCGTTTCTATGACGACGATTGACTCTTGTTACGACCTCTAGTTGTTTCTAACAATCCATTACAGCGTTATCATGCCGCGACTAGGAAACCTCTGCCCGTGAAAGTTCCGTTCCGGAAGCCTCGTGTGTTGAACTGTGCTTTTCGTCGCGAAATAGACACCTTTCTTTCGCCTTCAGTCGAATAGTGATTAAAAATATTATTGTGCAGATTAAGAAACAACTGTCAAATCAAAAGCTCGTAAGAAGTTTTTATATCTGTAAGTTCGTGCCTCATAATAGTGCGTGATAGTTTAGTGATCAATATCACATTATACTTGGCTTTTTGAAAAAGAATTCAAGAAGGAGTATATAGCGAATCGAAAGGATTGCAAACTATTTTAATTTTGTTTGAATGAAAACTAGCTATTTACTGCGGTGATCTTTTTCGTCGCGTGGTCTACTATCTTTCCTAGAGGATTACTCGATCGATGCCTCTTCGATAGAACGCGTTCGCGTTCATATTATTTGAAGCGATAAAGCATTGAAAACAAAATATATCTCATATGTGCAATTCAATATTTTAGAGATGTTAATTTATTTTATTGGAAAGTTGTATAATGTCTTTGACCGAAATTGCAAAAACTAATGATTTAATCGTCAGATAGCAATAACTGTAATATACTTCGATAAATTTGAATTATTATCTGTATTATATTTTTAAAAATAGCATCAATAATATATAACTCGATAAAACTGTAAAACCTGTCATATTTTATTTTGTATTGCACTATTGCAATATTGGTACTATTGATGTGTCTATATTATTAACAGAATTGTCACGAACAACTGAAGATAATATATTATTTTCCGCTTACTTTTCACACTTACTCTTCCAACATTATCATGCCTTGGTAAATGCTCCTTTTGCAGATTTCTCGACGGTTTACCATTGGAAGTGATTCGTGCTAAGGGTGAATGTACCTTAGAGTACAAACATTCAAGAATGTACACTGAATGGTACAACTATTAACTATCGTTCTGACTTTCCAAAGACGACTATATCGATTGGATCGAACATTGATAAAAAACATTACGAATCGATTCTCCGTCTGTTTTTGTACGCAGATTTTGCCGGTCTGAAATAAAATATCGTAGTTGATCGTTTTTATTTGACTATCGTAAGGACACTGTTGACCTGTGTTCAATATCGTTTGAAAAGGAAGTGTAAAACATTGAAAGTTAAAGCTGACTGAAGAAGTATACCGAAAAGCATCGTGGTTAGAACAGTTTTTAATGTGAGAAGATTGTTGTTAGTGGTGCGTTGTTCCTCGAAAGAACGTGTCAGAAAAGGTGAATTAATTAATTGAAAGCATGTGAGTAAATGGCCGTGACAGGATCTTGGCATCCTTGGAACAACCTACTATGGGCATCTGCCTGGACACTGGTAAGTACTTTTTTGAAAACAATACACGTTGAAAAATAATTTTTTTTTAAGCAGCAGCTCGTTCTGTTACTTTTTTCAAAAAATCTAAATACATATTTCTTAATAGAGAAATCTTGTCACAAAAACAATAGATTCTTAATTAAACGTAAACTTCACACAGAATGAAGATACCATATTATTAACGCAAAAGGAAGCAACAAGTCTAAAATATCGTCTACAATATAACATTTGTTTACAATAGTATCTCTGCAATGATTGAATAATTTTTATTCTTATTTCTAAATTATTCTCTCCATTATTAATCATTTCTTCCATTTGCATAAATGCAGTTCTGACCAGTAATTGTATTTAGCTGCATCATTGCAGTTCAGAAGGGATTTGAAATGAAATCTTTACGAGAACTGATATCCTATCCTAATCATGTGGTTTGTAGTAATTATGAAAAAAAAAAAACGTATATGAATACGTTATAATAAAATGCAACAGTATGGTTCACATAACCTCAAACGAGTTCACATTTTATTTTAGTGTTTTAGCTACAGTTTAAATTTGATATTCGAATTAATTTATCTCAGAAAAATAATACTGAGACCGGTCTTTGATAAATTAAAAAAATTGCGCGCGTTGATCATGTGTGTATGATGTTGAATATTACTTAAACTTATTTAAAATTGTCCACGATTTT
>NW_017100242.1:4918191-4930151 GCF_001263275.1 Habropoda laboriosa
GGAAGTCGAAATAATACGGCAAGTGTAGGTGACGTTGAACGTTTGACTGTCTGATGTATAAACTCGTCAAAATCAATATGAATTAAGTTTTCATATCTAAGTCCAATAGCGTTTTAATACCTACTACATACCTTTTTATTTTTAGTGTATCAAGGCATTGTAAAGTCAAATACTTTTACAAATATTAAAGGGCCCAAATTCATTGAGAACATAATGATTTATTACAAAGATATCGGTAAAAACGATTGGCTGACATTGTATCATGAGTTAATTGACGCAATGAATAAATGTACATAAAAAAGTTGGTTAGGTTATGTTTTAAATTTTATTGCAAAATATTTTTTTCAAAATTCATAGAAGATTCTTTTAACACTTGTTATATTAATATTACAAAACAAAATAAAGCACAATTTGCAATGTAGTAATGTGCGTTTTCAATTATGGGAAAAAAGTTATTATTTCTTTCTTTTAACGTAAAGTCGAAATTTTAAATAATTTCACTTTTCTAAATTGTATACACCCCCGCAAATAATTTTTTACTGTCGCATCACTAAAATCTTGCTCCCGTCTAATCTATAAAAGATTTCACGAAAATTTCGTTATTATTATCTGTATTTATTCTTGTATTTGAAATTTACCCCAATCCTTGTAAATGTTCGTAGAACTTCAAGGTATATTTCGTATATTCAGCTTATCATTCTGTGCGCCCAAAAATACGTTTCATATCATTTTTACTATGTTAAGTCGTAATGTGAACAGGACACACGTGTGACCCACATACACCTTGTACTTGACATTACACATATTACTCGATCAATAAGTCTTCCGATGATTTTCCAAAAGAAATGTAGAAACAGATTTTTTTTCACACGAAATTATATGCAACTTTCGACGTATGAAAATAATCAAAATTACTTTTCATAAAATGAAATAGACATTTATTTCAATCACATAAGTTTATACCAAATGTATACGTACAAAACATTTCATTCATTTTTGTTAAAATGTACGTATCACTTTGAAAATTGCCGTAGGTAAAAATTTAGCAAATACATACATACGAGGATATTATTCGATGTAACATTTCTACGTTACGTTTATAAGGGAAACTTTATACGAATGTTTATAATATAAATTGTATCGTTTATATTGTAATTGTACATAAATTCTAAGTGTCGATAAAATTTTTATTTAAAAATATCGCCACAAAGCTTTCGTAAGTTTCATCTTCATACAAGATGTTACACTTCAATTTTTTAACAAGTTAAAATTTCTAACAATAACACACGATAACTTTCTAATTGTTTAAATATTATCGATACTAAAAGCAACAAAATAATTTATACCCAATTAAATGTTTTCGCTATATCGAAGGGAAAATCACTTCTTATCGACATTTCCTTTGTTTCATAGGTTTTGCTTTTTCTGAATTCTCCGCGATGTATAATTGAATTGTGTTTTCTCAAACTAACGTCGTAGTCGTGAATTCATTGATGAAACACTTGTGACCATCGACGTAGTTCATAATTCACAGTTCCGGTTATTGCCTATAAATATTTTTTCGTAGAAACAAATTGTTCTACGTGTACATAAGTTTTGTTCGCCTATGCACATGCAGATATACCTATGTATATTAACGTCAAACCGGCTTCTCTAGAGTCAAAAGAAGGCAGCGAGTAATTTACGTGCATCGTTTAGTCGATAGCGCAGAAGTAACGTCACACAGTGTTCTATCGTAAGACATTTCCTATTAGAAACGTAAGTTTAAATGACTGCAATTACATATTTCACATGTTGTATCTTGGTTATGTTAATATATGGTGTGTGAGAACAATAAGGAAACTAAAATTTGTGTTTCTAAAATTGGATAACTAGATCGCGGGTTTTGATGCATTTATGGAAAATTTGAAGGCACAAAAATACACAGAATGCACGTGACAAGCAAAAATATATAAATGAGCCTAAAATATAGTACTCGTTGTAGTATTCAGCGAATAAAACAATTGTCGATCCAGCTTCTATTTTCTTAATTATACGAATTTGCATAAAAATCCGCAGTCTACTGATAACAATTTGATAATGAAAATATATTGACCTAATCTATACAGTTAGTTACACACATCCTTACTCTATCTTCGGAGAAAAATTCAACTGGCAAGTTTAAACATACATACTTTAAATATGAAATATCGTTTGTTTCCAGTTCAGTCTTACGGTGAATGCTCAAAATGTGCCCTTTGATCTTTTGTGTCAATCCCATAAGTTTTAAATTTAATAAAAACAAACATAAGCGCCTTCTCATTTCTCAACTTTGTTTTTTGCTTTCCAAGACCATTACAGAACTGCTGCAGAATTTGGTATGTCAAACGGGATGACTTAATAGACTTAAATAATTTCATCTGACGCATTATATAATTCTTTCGTATAATTTAAAATGAAGGGTGAAAGTCAAGAGACTTTGAAGACTATACCTCCATGCCTAAACCATGTACATATTACAGCGATGTTTCATTTTGGGCATTTTGAATAATTTGAGGGGGGACAATTATAAAATTATGCTGCATTCGTCATTTCATCATCGATATAGTGAAAAATTCAGCGTTGCAGGTGATAAATTATCGATTATTTTCCCGAGTTCAGTTCGATTTATGTTTTACAATACATATACAAAGTGTAATATACATGTATATTATATTGGTTGAATAACGTGAAATTAAAAACAGTTTTACCTATGTTTCCTTTTTATTTGAAGTAGATACCTATTTCTATTGTACTTTCCCGATTGCAGATCAACAAAATGGATCGCAGGTGTTCGAGGAGGCTGATGCTCGAAGTGCAGGAAAATGGAGAGGAGAGGCTGGCCTGTTATCAACCCCTCCTAACGGACATTTTCCACAACAGAACGTTGGACCAGTTAAATTCGAAATTCCAAAAGTGCCTGTTATATTTGTACTTGGTTTGTATCCTATAACCTGTAGAAATTTTCTATAGAATTTATGATAAAATTGCAAATCAACGCGCTTTGTCCTTTTTTTCAAATATTCGTGCTGCCGTATCAATTATCACAGATTTTATCTGTTCGCTGATGTTTAAAAGATATTTCATCATAATTGCTCTGTAACACGTAACCTTTTCATTTTTCAGGTGGTCCCGGTAGTGGAAAGGTGACACATTGTGATAATTTGATGCAAGAGAAAAAAGGCATAACGCATATCAATATGATGGACCTTCTGCAACAGTATGCGTTAGGGAACGGTACGAACATTGGAAGAAATAAATTAAAAAAGCACTTTCAGAAATATCGATGATTTTTTAAGAAAGACAAAATCTTTGATTCAAATAGAATAAATATTCGAATAAGCACGACATTACGGCAACTTTGTAAAATAATAAAAATGATACATTATGATAATTTCAACTTATCAAAAAATATATCAATAAATTGTTATAAATATAAATAAAAATCTATTTAAACGAAATGAAGGAATACCAACGTGTCTAATATTATTTTGGAAATTGCTACAACATTATTAGTTTCGTAGTTCCTAATTATTGTACATTTGTCCATTTATAATGGACAGCAAAAACCATGGAAATCCATTTTCCATTCAATTTGGCTGAACTGCTGCATGTCACGTAATATTTTTCTTCGTTTCATACATTAATATTGTTCGTTTTCACGATAGATATGCAAGATTTTGGGCAGCTTAGCAGTAAAACTGTTGCGGAGGTTCTTATGCTCGAAATTAAAATGTCTCCAGGTTCAAAAGTCTTTCTAGTCAGTGGTTATCCACGTAATATGCGCGATGTAGTTGAATATGCTGAAAAAGTAAGTAATTTAATGTTCAATGTGTCGACTACTGTCAATTTCGATTAATATATTTTCAGATAAAAATTGTGAATGGTGTGATTCTTGTGTCCTGGAGGCAAGAGATTCTCGAAAGGCAAATTGACTTTGGTGCACAGCTTGGACAAGTAGTGATCGAGCTAGCGAGAATGGAACTCTATAATTTTTATAGAAACGTTATGCCTGTTGCGGAATATTTCGATCAAAGTGGAATGTTATTAGAGGTACATGAAAGTTTTTATGTATCTTTCTTGAGAAACACAACAAATATACTCATTAACTGTCACTAAATGATCTAATTATTGCCTGTGATAATCTTAGGTGAACGGAGAAAGAAATCCGAACGAGGTTTATATCGATTTTCGTGAAGCGGTTTTCAAGATTCTCGGCCTGTCAGGCGGTGAAGTGCGAGAGAAAAATGTTCCTCAGTCTTTAGAAGCAGAAGTACGTTCTCCAGTTTTATACCACTGATACGTATTTACACCCCCTATCGGCTCTCTACTTTTTGTAGTTGTCATATAACCTTCTTATTCTTTACTTTATATAATCATCAAATTAATATTGTTCTCATTTTGTTACTTCATCGAATATATATTAACGTGGATCAAATTACAGGTAGAAGTCGAAAGGAGAAAAGAATCCATTCCGAAATCGTCGCCCCTTAAGAAAGAGATAGTGACTGAGATGATGCAGATACCTGTCATGGTGAACATACAGCCTATGAAAACCGCAAATAAACCTAGAAAAGGATTACCCGCGTTCATCTGGGTTATAGGTAAAGGAAAAGCATTTAACAGTGAAATAACAGCGGGGAACTCCCGCGTTATACGTGGTCCGGGGAAATTAACCGAATAAGTAGAACGCGATTTTGATATCGCTCGCGGTTGGAAAGTTAAAGCTAATCTATTTAATTAGGTGAAATTTCTAACATGCGCGACTTGTGACATTCTGATTGTACTAGGTGGCCCAGGGAGCAACAAAGAAAGTCTATGCACTCAAGCAGTTCACAACATGCCTGGTTGGGTTCATGTAAACATAGGCGAGCTACTCAGAGCAATGACATCATCGAACACTATTGTTAAGGAAGCTATTGTCAGTGGAGAAATGGTCCCGCAGGACATAGTGATGCAAGTAGTGGAGCAACAAATCATACAAAATCGTGATACGGATGGCGTAGTAATAGATGGTTATCCGAGGGACTCAAATCAAGTACAAGAGTTTGAAAATAAGGTAACGTAAAGTGAAGTAAATGACGTATAATTCTTTTAAATACTACAAAAAATTGGAAAAACACCATCCACTTAATGATTAATATAAAGAGTCTTTTTTCCACTAACGGCGTTATGTCTCTATTACAACATACATGACTTAATATGTTCAGCAAAGTTTAGATGTGAAGGATTTACACATGAAAATTCTAAAAGTACTCTTCCCGGCAGTTGAACGAATTTGAAAATTTAAATTTTATTTAAAATATAGAGAGGCTGTAAAATAAATTTGAACAAAGTAAATAATTTAAGTGTGTGAAAAAGTATAATCTTACCATATAAAAATTTGATTAGAATGAACATTTCAAAATGTTTCTTAATAAAAGTTATGGATGAAGAATAAGTTTATTGAATATGAATCATTTCGATTTTATCAGTTCGGTCAGCAACCACCGTTGGTACTACTAGACTGCTCAAAATTACAACTTGGTAGGGGAAGATTAGATGATAGCGTTTCCGCATTCAGGAAAAGATTGGAACTCTTCCGCGAAGTATCGCTGCCTATGTTGAAATCTCTGGATAATGAAAATCGCCTGACTATTGTAAGTACAATCAGAGAATAATATATTCTCTTACTGCAATGCACAAGACTGATATTAGCATTAATTATTGATATAGATAAAGTAGTAAGTGTGACCTTTTCTCATGTACATATATGTATATCAAACTTATAAGTTTGCTTACGGTAAATTACTTTAAATTACATTATCTAATTAAAGAGATCTACCACTTCATCGATAGCACTAATTACATTAATTCTAAATTCCTACCAAACAGTAATACACTATCCTTTTCAAATAAAATAGATGAAATTATTTACAAGAAAATAATTTTAAATACAGATCGATGGCGACACGGACGTACCAAGTGTACAACAAGAATTCGCGGCTGCACTTTATCAATTAATGACGCAAACGCGACGCAAGGGAGAAAATGATTCACATAGTCCTGAACCACCGATAGTACAAGAAAACGGAAATAACACGAACTCAAATCCAATCATTACTAATGACACGAACCAAACGATCATTCAAAATGGTGTTTCTAGGCAGATAATCGACGGTAAAATGAATATAGAAAAAGCGATTAATGATTCGAAGAATATGAACGGAATAAGCTTACAAGGTAAACATTACTATCTTAATTAGTCTTTTTTATTTTTGCAATTTTTAAAATATGTACATATATTGTTCAGTCGTGTAAACTGACCGGACCTTTAATTTGAAAAATCCGCGAGACGACCAAGTTGCTGAGGTATTATTTGCAATGGTTTCTTGTTCATATTTAATTATGTTTTGTTTTGTTATATAAAGGATCAATGTTATTACTACTTTTTGTTTTTTTACTTTGTTTCTGAGTAAATCATTTAACATTTTTATATCTTAAAAGTACAAATAAAACTTTTAATAGGTTATTATATCATGTATTACGTTGAATTGTAAATCCGCATTGGTTACAGGCTATATGATACTTAAGTTTATAATATAAATAATATTTTAAATGTCGATATAATAAGAAAAATCGCTAAATTTGAACGAATATGTTTCATTGATTATTTTTCGATTGTCACTGAATATTTGTTATTCGATTACGCAAATAATAAACGTATAATGACAATTGACATGCTTTACGCTACTGTTTCTCAGCAATTTCATTCCGTTATTAATGAAACAGAAAAATGAACATATATTATTTCTAGATGTATGGAAAACATTATTTATGAATTAAACATTTTGTTTAAATAAAGTGACGTGTAAGAAGTGTTAGTGTAGTGAAATATCCAAAGAAGTGAAAAATCAAAGTAAAATTTAATTTATTGTCATTTTTCATTCGTAGGCGCAGTAAAAATCGCGAATGGATTAAAGAACAATGCGAGGCAGATTCAAAAGAATGGTACTGCTCGTATACAAAATGGTATTGCTAACGGCACAACACACCTGCTACAAAATGGTGCAGCGCATTTGGCCAACGGCATCGTAGCAGGTAGCAATAAAGTTGCACCAGCAGTGCAAAATTATCTGCCAAACAATACGAAGGACGCTATCAGGAAAATGTACAACGAAGTCGAAGGTTATCAACAGAATTTACACATGTAATTAAGTACATCACGTGAAATTGTTGTTTAAACCAAAGGAAGAGAGAAAAAACAGAAATATTTTTAATATACTTTTTATAAAATTAATCACGTTAATATTTACGAAACTAAATGGACACTCAAGGTTCCTTTCTGATAAAATATAGTACGTATTATAATGTTATTAATATGTGTATTTGCATCGTGCCTTAAGACGACTACGACTTAAATAGGGTTAGACAAGGGACTTAAGGAAAGCCAAACGCAAATTTAGATCCGCAGGTATATAGACTAAGAATCAAATATAAAATCGAATGTTTAAAGAAATAAGGAAATCCCAGGACTACATACTTATATGCGTTTAAATATAGTAGGAAATTGATATTAGTTTAATTTTTTTCCTTCTTTTAGTTTTTCCTTTCTTTTATGTTTCTCTTGTTTAAACATTACAGAAACTACATAATAAACAAACAAAACATGTGACTAATAATGAATTAAAGTAATATACATATATTACCTATTTATATAACGAATATTTGACTTAAGTAAGCACTTGATGTAAGATAAATCATTTGTGGTAAAATTGATCACACAGAAAACACAAATTCCTTTAACTTACTGTTTAGGATATCACCTATCTAGCAATATTTCAGTCGCTAGTAAAATTAAACAAGTTTATGCACGCTTTTTAGTTAAGAATTGGCAATTATACTAAACAGGAATAGCTCTTGTTAGTTTCGAGTTCAGTCTGATAGTGACCGCTTAAGACCATTTTCTGAACACTGATCGAGAAGAAATCGACTATCGTCTTCTGAGTTTCATGCGTGTTTGAGCGTTGCCGGACTTCCGATAAATAGGTTGAAATAAGAGAAATGCATCTCAACACTGGAATATATATATCATCTTGAAAATTGTCGAATGGCTATTGTTTATACCTAGCTTATTGCTAGTAGTTGTGCGTTATCAAGGCGGAATGAGACAGTTTAAAAAAGACAGCTATAGCTGCTCGTTCATCTGATTGTGAGTACATGATACCTAATGGGAAATATTGAGGTCCTTGTTTATTTTAGATACTTAACGCCGGAGACTCACTTCATGAAACCATTTCCAAGGGGATAGCAACTACCTTAAATCTTGATAACTATACCAATAATCATATTTTTGTCATCTTCAATGACCTTGAACGAGCTTTAACACCGTCTATCACACAGCGATGAACAAAATACAGCATCCCGTTTCAAAAAGTAGAGTTGACCTTGAAAACTCCTCTACGCTTCTACCCGTGTAAAAAATATTTGCACCACATATGGCAACATAATTTTTTATATTTTTTCACGGGCAATAATTATAATATGACAGTATTATTACTCGTCAATTATTAAGAGCTATAGTATAATACTATCAAGATGAAGCTGCTTTTTAAAATAAAAAAAAAACGTATACTTATATGATATTTTTGTGACATTCTTTCGATATACAATAAAAGTTCTATAAGAGTTCTTTGGGATCTGTACGCGAACGGTTCATGGTCTATCCCCACCACAAGGGGGAACCACCCTTGAACCAGGCAAGCGACTAATGTGACACGGCCGCGGCATCTCTTTATCGCATTCGGCGTCGGCATGTCCGTGAGACAAACTAACAAAACTACAAAAGTTTGTTATTTTCAGTTTTCGTTAATAAAAATTTCATCAAAATATTGGTGAGATTTTCCTGATTAAAATGATACCAAACACGATATTGTTACAAAACTTGGTTGTGTCGATTGGGCTTGTGAATCTTCCTTTGCCCGCTACGTTCATTTCACTGTTTACATCACAGAATGTAACACCATTTCTCTTAGCTGTACCAAAAGGTAACCGTTAACCAGAACTAGAACTGAATCTATCCGGTTATTCTCAAATGGGACACTCTTTTTAAGGATAACGGTTCCTAAGCGGCATTGCCTTTGATCCGTTAGCGTATAGGAAGAAACGAAATTTGACCTCTGACGAGTTTAAAGGACACATAAGAATACACATAAGAGTTGTTATACATACTAACGTTTACACTACTCAGGACTCTTTACAAGCAGTTCGCAAGCAGTTTGCGAACAATTATAATTTACTAATATGTTAAAAATTTTACTAATAAAAGGTTCGTATGTGTTGAAGGTTCTGGGGTATCAATTTGTTGTCCCTCACAGTCCTCTTACCAGAAGACCATCGTCTTCCCCACTCCGTGGCCAGACCCTTCGCGAACAATATTCTTATTTTTAAAGCAATGCAATGTCGGTTTGCATGTTTTGTAAATCCTTATATGTAATCTTTTTTAGGTGTCTTGTATTTAATAGATATAGTAAAGACATAATAAAGTGTGGATGTATGTAAATATCTATTAATTATTTATAGGGAGGGCGTAATTATGTGTGTATGTACATATGCATGTGTGGAATTTCTTATTAAGTAACTAAATATAAATCGAATTATACCATGTTTGGTCTCATTTTAATCAAAAAAAAAAAAAAAATGGATATGTCAGTAAAATTTTTATCAGCAAAACGCAAAAAACAAAAAAGTTTTTCTTTTGTATTAGTGTTGTCTCACCGATATGTAGGTGTTTGATATTTTAGGACTGGCTCAACTTTCAATACCTCTCTCTTCTTTGTCTGCTATCTCTTTCTGCGTCCGTCGGTGTCGGTAAAATACAAAGAGTTTGAGAAACCTACCACCTTTTTCGTAGCTGTTACACAGCGGTCCCGACTTTGGAACTCTTACCGAACCTTTACTGTAATTCCATATCCTATTGTATAGCCGTCGTATTTACTATGATAACGGGGACGATGGTGGGAGATGGCAGTCGAAGCTCTGGAGCTTAATTGGACATGCACTTTATAAAAATTCCAGAAAAAAACTACTGCCTTCCTTAAGGGAAAAAAAAACTATAATAACGACTTAAAAAGGCCAAAATGGTGACCCAGTAGTTCATTCAAGGTTATTTAGACAATGCTCCCGGTCGCCAGAAAATAAAATTTATGAAGTCCGCGGTCGACCAACCGTACGACTTCACTCATCTCAACCTCCTACTCATATTACTGCATGAGATGATATAAGCAAAGCAATAATGTTATTCATCTGTTGTCGAACACCTTGTACATTAGAATTAAACAATGAAACAGTTATAGTATTAATATACGTAAGCGAGACAGGAGTGAGAACAAGTGTTAAGTGATAACTGTCACATAACTAAGATCCACGAGACAGTTCTAATTTTCAGGTATATGATTAGTCTGGAAATTATATAATATTTCATATTACAGGGAGTTCTACTTTGTAAGGAAATGGGTACCCCAGTACGTGTTTATTTTTTATTATAAATAAAATCTTTTTATGTATATGCTTGGGATATCCACTTTTATTCAAACTAAAGAAACACAATACTATCATAGAACAATATTACTATTAAGCTGCGAGAAAGACTTTCTACTCGACATTTTCGTTCACGAAAGGTCAGTAGTTTGTTTATTTCCACTTGGATTTTCATGTATTCCGCGTAATTTATGTAGCGCTTGCCACTATATTTGTAAATAACTAGAAAAACTTGTAAAAACTGAAAGAATGTACACTCTAACTGCAACATAAACGTAACCTAACATTTAAAGTATATTAACCCAACTTCAATTCCTTAATTCCCATGTAAACTAGAGAAGGAGAAATCGTCAGTTGACTTACCCCTTATATCCACCCATAATTAACCGTATCGCATTCCTATTATAGCAAAAAATAAATCATTCCGAAGAGAGTGTCCCTTCAGAATACCCTACATAAGTAAGCCACGCAACACTGCACAGCATGAACACAGGCATATTTTTCCCTCGATTGTTGCACAAAAAATAACCTTGAGTTGAACCCCACAAGTTGAAGACTTAATTATAATACAAGTGCAAAGCATTAAGTAACCAATTGACAAATTAAAATAAGTTACCCTTAGTACTTTAAATAGAAGTTTACTGTTCAAGATATTCAAGTCCAAACAAAAGTTAAAAACATCTGTTACGCATAGCTGAACATTTGTTACGTATACAATAATGTTGCTTATTATCCCAGATAGGAAAATGATGTCATGTTGCGCTCAGCTGAGTTCATATATTGATGTAATCAGATCTCAAACACATACAAATACGTGTGCATATGCTACTCAGATATCGTTTATGTCACGATGTCAAAAAAATATCTTATATGACAGCATTATGATAATAAAACTCGACATATATTATACACTCGTATCATGTTAATCATGTAATGATCTTCAAAAATATATTAAGTTGAAATTACTAGTATGACAATCATATTGTGATGAAACGTGATCATTATGCATTTCTATCTGGAATGTTGCTTTAATCACAATAAAATAGTACTATTTGAAAATTTCATAAACGTTCTATCTTCTAATTTTAAATCATTCTTTCAATACATATACATACAATAAATTTTTGCTAAAATAATTTAGATTTTTTGTACTTACAAACTGATTACGTGTAAAACATAAAATGTAAAACGTCGCAACATTATATTGGTAAGACTTTAATAATCAATTACATACTTCAATGCAACAAAACGTATAAAAAATTGTCAACTTTCAAAAGGATTTTATGAGTACTTAGAATTCTTACTTGTAATTGTAATCGACTATAAATTTATTAACAACTCAAGAATAAAAAATATGCAAATGTTATATAAAAAGTAATTTGCATTTTTAAAATATATAAAAATTACAAAATTTAAATATAATA
>NW_017100242.1:4930251-4938060 GCF_001263275.1 Habropoda laboriosa
TAAAATACATTTAACAGATCATTTTTAACTGAAACAAGATATTTTTAAAATAAATTTACTATATCCCTTCATGTGTACATTTAAAATTGCCTAGAAATTATAATAGTGCATTAAGCATCTATATTAATACATGTTTTGACAGGTTATCTATTTAATGGAAGTGGAATATCTACATATGTATATTTCAGTACAATTCGAAGACAATGTGTATTCTTTCGTAATTTATTCATAATCCACTAATCTATAGCAAATTATGTAGGTACTTGTCTTACAGAATGTAAGTCTTCCCAATAATAATTGGTCAAAAACGCATAAGACATATACTCTTGAACACATTTTCTTGTAACAGAAAATTGTTATGACTATTTTTGTTTCTACTTGTAATAGCAATAAAGTGCTATACACGTAACTTATCATATATTTTATACATTACACTTTTCTAAGTTCATCTCAACATTTTTGTTATTTTCTTCATGTTGAATTTGCTCAAGTACCATCTTTTTTGGAGTAAGAAAGTAAATGTTATTCAAATTTTAACTAATTCAAATAAAATAAAATCATAAAAACATCCAACACTTCCTTATAGTTTAATTTGTCACTTATATCATACACTCTTTATACCATTCATTTCACCAATTTTATATCATTCCTTTTAAATATTACATAAAAATGTGTTAAAACACTGATTATGTTATTAAGGTAAGTACAGTCAAACCTTTCTATGTTTACCCAACCACACAATTTCAATTTAAAATAAGCATTTTATAATTTTGAAATAATTATAAGTAATAAAACATGGAAGTCCAAAATATTCAATACATACCTATACATTAACTACATGCAATATAATCAAGTTGCATGCATATTCTCTTTTCTTTTTATGCTCATTAATTAATACATTACATATCATATGTTATATTATTTCTCATTATATATGAACATAATCTGTTTAATTGCTTAGAGTCTGCTTTATAAACAATCACAATAAAGTATATTACGAAAATCACAATAAACAGTAACTGTAGTACAAACTACAAAACAACTGCAACCATCCATATATCTCTAGAAGTGGTATTTAAATTAAATTCATTTAGTAAACGCAACACGAAAATCATCTATGTTTGAAAAAATCAGTTCATCATTAAATATTTTTTAAGTCTTATATCTATAATAAATAAATTAATCTAAAAATAGGAATGTAGGGGAAGATAATGGTGGAGTAATTTGACAGATTAGATTAAAAAATAAATGCTTATTCAATTAAAAATACATATCAATTTGTGATGGAAGAGAAATTAAAAAATCTATGCAAGTAAATAAAAACCACTGATACATTCGGTACTAACTAAAACAATTTTGAATAGAATAACTTTACTCTAAATATTACCAAATAATCTGAATATTATGTATTCACAATTTCACAATTCTGAACAGATTCCACATTGTTTATCTTAAAATATATTATCATAACTGGTTAGCTACTCTCTGCCATATCACATAAAATTGTAGCCATTTCTATAAATTTCAAAATTATATTTAAATACAAAAATACGGAATTAAATTTAGAGTGCAAATATTTTAATTTAGAAGTATAGGATTTGAAAATATAGAAATGATTATAATATAAATTTAAATTTTGAAAAAAATGATTACAATTAAATTGAATGAGTAGAGGGGTAAGGGGTAGGGGGCACGGTGTACACCCGCGCACGTACGCACACCTATATATACAATTAATTTGGCAGAGAGAAAAGTATGCAAAGTAATTCATGCAATTAGCACTCTTCATACCCTTTTTCCGTTCAAGATAAAAAAAAATAATTGAAATAAAGCTAAATAATTTATATTTCTAGAGCCTCATTTTAACGTTAAATGTAATAATTCACAAAACGTGGATATATGTATTTATCTATGTATGTATGTATATACATATACATATATACAAGGTGTTCACTCTATGCGTCGTTTTTAACGCAAACACAATTCCGCACTTTTTGTAGCGAAGTAAGGATTTTATTTGAATTTTATGAAAGCAAATTCAAAAGCAGACGCACCGTTCCTTAGCACAATGGCAGAGAAGATTCCAATTCCGACTCAACCCGATGTGGAATTAAGGCAGAATCGAGACGCGCGCCGTATGGCTCGACACATTGGTGATAGAGAGTTTAAGAGAGACTGGAATAGTGATAGAGAGGAGCAGTATCTCTCTCAACCGCACCAGAAGAGCGAACAGCGTCGAAACCGTAATCAAGGCCGCGCCACTGCTTGGCGTAAACAACAGCAGAATAGAACCGCCCCACCAAAACAGCCAACTTCGACCCCTGACCTGTCCCAGTACATGTCGACAAGCTCGACAGCGCTACGGGATGACCCCATGTATAACTTTACCCAAGGGTCTAGACAAGTATTCAAAAGGAAATGTCAGAACATCGAGCACTCTAGTTTCCCGCAGCTTTGTGACGCGACTTATCGTCAGTTGCGAGAATTTGCACCACGTTTACAGAGAGAGATGCCGTATCTCGTGTTCTTGCACGCTATGAATACGACTCTTCAAGCCTGGTTGCTGGACACAGCAAGGAATCTAAATCAGGAAATCCGCTGGCAGGACGAAGAACAACCTTTGTCGGCGATTCCTCGAGAAATGATCATACCGGCACCCATTGCTGAGTATCTTTCCTTAATCAACAAGAACATAATACCGAATGGTGATAATGTTAGAGTGAACATACCGGATGCTACTGTACCTCAAGACAACGCAAACGGAAATATTGCTGGTACTTTCGGCGTTGCTGATGCCAACTCGCACAACGCCTACGAGACCAATATTTCACCGTATGTCACCATGCGCAATGTACAGAGTTGTGCTAGGAATGAGCAGTTACCACCATTACCACCTGAGCTGCACCCTGCCAATACAACCCCGACACTAAATCTGTTGGGTTACGTTCCCCGATCTAATTTCTCCCCAGACGCCAAGAGTTTGATGGAGAGCTATCGGTTTGAGGACGGTCCGGGACTATCTGGACGATTGAGGTTGTGCCCTGCGCTCATGGCTGATGTTAGCGCTTCACTTTATAGGCTTGAGTCGAAGTTTAGGAGATTTTTCAACCATTTGCGGTAATATAATAAAAAATAGCTGTTAATCAAAATTTATCTGTATTAAGTAGACAACATATAATAAATATTTCAAAAATGTTTATTATCATAGGGAACCCAAAGTCAATCTGATTTTTTAAATGGAACCATAGAATTGTTTTTCATTGTATTGTAGAGAACATTAAGACGAATTCAAAAAGCACATTACATGGTATTTTCGTTTACACAATACCAAGTTTATAGTAGTCGAAGTAGTAATATTTCCGATCCGCTGACCAGCACGTTTCCGGAACTATTCCCCACTTGATTTTTTCTTATGGGGATATCTGTAGCCCATTGTATACCAATCGCCAATTACTAATATTGAAGAACCTCAAGAACGAATTATTAGAGCATGTAGAGCTGTGAATTCAGCCCGTCTAATAGCAATAATACGTTCAAATATCTGCAAAGGAGCAGAATGTTGTATTACGGAAAGCGGTATACAATTTGAACATGTCTTAAAATAAAATGTGGTTTCTTGTGTTCAGTCTTCATTGATCTTATTACACCAAAGCATTATAAAATGACAATCTTTTCCAAGCAACGTTCTATGTTTACATTGTTCACGAATCGATTGAACCTAAAAGGTCGGTAAAAGCATAAAAGGTAAGTATAACTACTATTTCCACTACATAAACAAAACTACCATGTAATGTGTTTTTTGAATTTGTCTTAATGTTCTCTACAATATAATGAAAAAAAAATTCTATGGTTCCATTTAGAAAACTCAAGGTGACCTTTGGCTCACTATGAAAATAAACTATTATCGAAATTTTTATTATTCTTATATATTATTCACTTAACACAGATAAATTTTAATTTATAACTATTTTTTATTACATTGTCACAAATGGCTAAAAAATCGTGTGGCGCGTTAGAGTGAACACCCTGTATACAGAGTGGACAAAGGAACCTTGATCACGTTAATTATTTTCGTTACTATATGTATATATATATACAGGGTGGACAACGTAAATATATATATACACATACACACATATATATTGTTTATATACACATATATAAACAAAATTGACCTCCAGATCTCTTCTACACTTTCACCTGTATAGAAACTACTAGCATTGTTATGTCTTTCTTGCAACCATACAACTTTTGTAAGTAATGTTTTTGCATATTATTTAAAATAATAGAGATATTTGAAGTTGATAGTGTTTATGGAACACCCTGTATACAAAGTGTTTCTCAATACATGGAACTCACTTTAGCGGTAAACGGGGGACATAAAAATAATGAAAGGAGTTTATACAAACATGTGCTCTATTTGACCTTGTTCCTAAATAATAGCCATTTTTGTACTCCAGTAATCTGCAATTTTATGTAGCCTGAAATATTTTTTTATTTGGCTCATGTCTATTGGGTGAACGATCCGCATATAGGCGTCTTGTTTTGGCTGATTTATGTCTGCCATTTCCTACTTATTCATTACCACTTGTAACACACAACAAATTAACGAATTATTAAGTGCTCTTACTAAGAGTACGAACTAGACAAACTTATAGAACAGAATAGTCAAGATTGAAAGATATCAAGGAGTATTCAAAAAATGTGTAGAGACATTTAGCAGAATCAGTTATACTACGTTGTTCAATTTGTTATTAAGAATTATTGGAGTACAAAAATAACTATAATTCAGGATCAAGGTTAAATAGATCGGATAGTTTAGTATCACATGTTTATATGAACTTTTTTTTATTGTTTTTGTGTCCCGCGTGTTAAGAAACACCTTGTACACACACAGAATGATTCTAGCAATAGAACTAGGCTATAACTCTGTCCTACAAAGAAAAAAATCATGGAGGACAATTTTGCATTGTTTAACAATCTCTAGTATCCTATGACACAACTTTTTCTCAAGTGTACCGCATTTTTTTTTTTTTTTACCGAACATCGACTCTTCAAAAGATATAACGTATAAAAGTATTAGATATTTCGAAATTTTAATAACACGTGTTTCATTAAAGATGTGACGGCGGAAGGTTCAAACATCTTAAATAAGAATACGTCTTATTAAAAATAATACTTTTATACGCAGAATGTTTTGAAGAGTTGATTTACGTAAAAAAAAAAAAAACAAGAATCATTAAAAACAGAAATACAATTACAGTTTGTAAGTGCATCAATGCATTTGTGAAAAAAATTGTCATAACATGCTAGAGTTTGTTAAATAGTGCAAAATTTTCCTATATGATTTTTTTCGGACTCTATTTGAAACAGAACTATAGCCTATCCCAGTTACTAGAATCACCTTTATATATCAATTTTAAAATAAATAAATTATTCTATTGATTCTACGAGAACAAAGAGAAGAAATGATTTACATCAATAAAATATATGGTACACTTTAAGTAGACTATAATTTGACTTTTTTGTAAATTAGTTTTTTTATCCTGAACGATAAAAGGTTGAGGATTGTTCTAACTATATGTCTCATCCCATACATATATTTATGCACAATAAGTATAAGTAAAGGTAAAGCTAATGTGTTATGACTCGTCCACCTTCTATGACTTATAAATGGTCTGTCTCAAAGTCTTGGAATATTTGATTTTGGAAGTGTTATTTCAGTTAATAATATTATAACATTTTACGTTAAAATAAAAATTAAACAAATAACTACATCCAAAATCAACTAATGTAAAATTACCTTTCTCATCACGAATTTTATTCTTGAAGTATTATGACACACAATGGACAAGTAGGACCACAAGAAAACCAAGCCCATGAATAATTTCAGAATATAATTTCTATAGCAGTCTTTAACTTTGGCATTATTTCAAATGACAAATTGGGATCAAGTAATTTTTATACTTCAGTAAATAATGTATTATTTATGATAATACTGTTAATGTACCATTCACACCAAAGTTTATAACTGATACTAAATTAAAAATTATGCATGAAAGGAAAAATTGTCTACCTACTTTACCTATATTCCAACACAAATAGTACAAAACAATTTACAAGATCATAAACTAAACATAATAATGTTAGTAAAACATTAGTACGACTAACTAAATGTTTCAAACAATACACATTCATGGGCTTGGTTATTGACTATTTTATCAAGTCAACATTCATCATCATTCATACAAAAGAATGAATTCTTTTGCCAATTAATTTTTAAACTTTAAACATTACTATCTGGTCTATTGGAAAAACCCATTGGTTGAGCATTTTCAACAAGTGCGGTTTGCATACTCGATGAAGGAACCTCAACATTTGTTGCTGCTGATCTCATTTCACCAAGAGGTGCCCTAAAAATTCATAAATTATTAAAACTTAAGGTTACTGAAAAATACAAAAATTATAAAAATAGTATTATACAATGTGTATTACTTTGTATTATGAAACACATATTTACAAAAATATAACAAAAATAAAAGCGTTTTACAAATATACAGGATGTCTCCAAACGGGTAGTATAACCGAACAAGTAATTCTACATGCAAAAGTAAGTTAAAAATATAGAATAAAATTTTTTCATAAGCGGTTTACAGGGGAACATCCCGAAGTGATAAACACCGATTTTGATAAAATTGTAGTATGTGATAGATCCTAAAAAAATATTCCATACGTATTTATTTTTATCGGCAATCGTCTACATTGAAGGGGTGAAAATCATCCTTAAAGTCGAGAGTAGTAAACGTATTTAGCCCAATATCTCGAAAACTATTAAAGATAGAGGGGTGGTGTAAATTGACAAAATTTACCATCCGTCCTGAGACACCCTATGTAATATGTTACACTAACAAGATTCTAATAGAAATACAAAAACGTAATTTAAAATTGTTTTTACAAATATATTTATAAATACTTAAATTCTATATGATGTAAAATACTTTCATATTTCAGCCACATTTCAATATTGTTATTATGGTTTTTGTATCGTAAAATATGCAACTATTTTTGTAATTACAATTTAGAAAGAACAACCACTTATAACTTATAAAAATTAATATTTACAATAAAATATTCTAAGCTGCAAATCAGGTATTTATAAAGTTATAAGTTAAAGAAACAAAAAAGAATCAGCAATACCATGCAAATTATTAAGTTAAATGGTACACTATATTTCTAAAATATAGAAACAAAGCACATATATATTTTCAGTGCATGAAATCCAAAGCTACATATGTTATACTTTTTATAAAATTAAAAGAATCCTTGTGTATAGGTAAATAATTATTTACAATTATAAATTAATATTCTTAAGCTTAAGCATACACACATTTAAGCCTTATATTACAACATAATTGATTTATGAGTGTTAACTTATAGGATCTACAGTACATATTGTTAAACCAAATAATTAATTTTTATGATAAAAATTTATTGAAATAGATTAGTGAAATATGAAAAAGCTGTTGCACATAAAGGACAATATAGTTATAGTGCTAGATAACGTGTATTACTGAATATATTCATTATAGCAATGACATTAAAACATAACTACAAGTCTAAAGATCTATATGATATGTAAAAAATTACAAATGTAAAGATGACATTAAATTTTTATATATTATTGCCTGGTTAGTGAAGTGATGCAATGAATGTTTGATGATTTATGTAGGCCTCCAGACATCAGGATCCTCCACGAGAGTTGTATGGTGATCTGTAGTAGGAGGTACTGTACCCTGTGGGGAACTCACA
>NW_017100242.1:4938359-4940548 GCF_001263275.1 Habropoda laboriosa
TGATTAGTGTATTAGTAACAAAATTAAGAATAACATTCATCAAATATATTGTACTTTATTACTATATTTTAATGACACATTGTGTGTGATGTATGTTGATAAAAATATAAAGTGATATGTTTTGTGTTGCTTAGAATGAATGACTGTGTACATACTTTATAAAATTCTGTATGGTGAAATGAAAATCATGTTAGTTGATTTACATATTATGGAAAGAACCCAAAATCCAGAGCAATAAATTCAAACATAAACACAAACAAATATAATGAAGACAATACAACAAGTTACTCTTCCACCCACAAGCAAACATGTGTACATATTTGTACAAGAGCACACCACACATTTCATATTCCTAACTGAATAAAACAATTATTTAAAAAATTTATGTGATTACAAAGGATTAAAATAAAGCAATATATTTAATAGCATAAATTACTTATACCTATGAAAGTATATCATCAATGATCTGTGTTATTTTAATATTAATGATTTATTTTATAAAATTAAACACAAAATAAAAGTAACTTACTTTCGTCCAAGTGACATTAGTCCATATATTACACCTGTTGCAAATATTAGACCACTACCAAATACGCTACTTACTCCAAAACAAAGGAAGACTGGAGGAAGTGCCATTCTAAAAATAACAAAAAAACAGCATATCTAAGTATTAATAATGCAAGGTAATATTAAAGAAAAGAAAAGAAGTGTAGCATTGTAGATCAAATAATCTGTTTAAAAAATAATATACTTACAAGCAATATGCAGCTGCTCTATTCCAATATGGTCTCTTTTCCACCCAATCACTTAAGTTTTGTACAAAATCAATAAATAGACAGCAACATGGTGCTTCTATCATTACAACTATAAAACCAGCTACCATTTGCCACATACCGCTAATCAGGCAATCTATAGAAGCCCAAAGTATTGAAGCGCAGTTCCATGCTCCAAAAAAAATTGCAACTGTAACAAATTAATAAAAAGTATTAAATAAACATACATTCACATTAGTTATAGATCTTTATTACCATGTATTTTCAAAGCAACAATTGTAAATAATATAAATGAAAGTAATATAAAAATATATAACAATAACAATAGATGATAAACTGTTTCGATACTGCATAATCAATTAAAGATAAAGAAATGTAAGAAACCATAAGCATATATTGTGTCTTAATATTGTGTATATATGCAAAAGATTAATTATAATATGTATTTTTTATTATGTAAAAATGTTGTTTGTTGTAGAAAAAATTGTGATAGAAAATTAATTATATGATAAAGTATATGTTGCAACATGTATTATTTTTAAAAACGTACTTAGACTACCCACGGTACCGAGTCCTCGACCAGCATATTTCATCCACCAAGGTACATCGTCCTTGGCAACAGAGTCCTGTTCTGGTCTTTGCATAATCGATGATATTTTCTTAGCGAACGACTGAAAATTAAAAGAAATATCAGTATAAAAAAATAGAACACGTATTTAGAGAATTGTACTTTCATTAATTTGAAACATATTTACCATTTTTATCGTTCTACACTCTCCTACTTCCCCAGCTGACAGAACCCAACGAGACTGACAGCACTATAAGGATCTGTTGATGTACGAAAAATCGACCCGCGAGTTTCATAATTATGTCGGCAGAGGCGCTTGTATCTGTCAGCGATTTTGTACGTAGTTCTCACGTAAACTTCTTCTTGGTTAAGCACTATTTCTATTACCAACTTGCCTAGTGATATATAACCTCTTTATCAGATTTCTACCAATTAATGTTAAATAAGTATCCATAATATTAAATGAGGATTTTTATTCTCCATATACAAAATTTATTACTTATGATATAAATATATTCTTACAAATTATAATCTTTGCTGCTAATTTATTTGAAACTTGTTTTAAGGAATTATTTATGTAGTCTTAACGGATTACCAACCGAAGGAATTACAGTTGAATAGATGTCTAAATTTTATAAAAAGATTTTTAGAAAAATTGATAAAGGACCTTGTGTTAGGAAAATTAATAATGTAAAATTGAACGACGTTTTATTATATGTAATAATATTATGGAACAACATTCTTTAGAATAGTATATAAGAATGAAATATTATTCGTTGTGAATGATAAAATAGAAATGGTAGATTTACATAATCGGTTGACAATGTGTTAAAAAACAAAATACATTA
>NW_017100242.1:4940729-4944372 GCF_001263275.1 Habropoda laboriosa
TTATAATGAATATGAAGTGTATTAATAACAACGACTAAGTAACGTTTTTATTAAAACCAAGTCATGTTGTATATTCAGTAAAATCATCCATGTAAATACGTTTGTTTGATCTTGGTGATAAATCATCAGTTGCCCCATCTGGATTGTTATTTATTGATTCTTGCAATACGCGATTCCTAAGTCGCTTAATATGTCGTAAGCGCTCTAACCAATTAGAAGCATATGGATTGTGACTGTTTTGTTCTAAAGATGATGAAACCATTGAAGCAAGCTATAACAGAAAACAACTTACGAATTTCATTATAGTACAATTTATATTCAAATAGACTAAAGATTTAAGTTATAATTTTTCTAAAAAGATATTAAATTTCTTATAAAACTTACATTGGCGTGAAGAGCAAGTTGTCGAGATAAAATAGCTAAGTTCTGATCAGAAATAATTTTTGGCTCACTATGTCTAATATGTTTAGCCAATTCTTCTTTTACTTGAACTGTAACTTGATTAGTACCATGATCTAAGGGCTGGATCACAACACATGCATAATTGAATTGTCCCTAAAGAAGCAAATAAATTGGTATATTTTAACCGCATTTGTAATAACACTATAATAATACATACTTTTACAGTTTGTATATTATATGGCTCTCCAGATTCATTATAAACAACAGTAACATAGTTATTTCCAATATGCTGCTTTTTAGATGTACACTTAGGATCACTTAGTTTTGTTGGCATCAATGTTGCTACATGAAACGCCACCTGGTAAAATTGTATAAAAATTTATTAAGGATTTAAAATGAAATAAAAATTTTAGTAATTTCTTTCAACCTGTGTAACATCATCTTGCCAAATATATGCAAAGTTTCCATTTTCACCATTACGGTCTAAGCCACCTAAAAACACGCTTTCATCAACATCTTTCAGTCGAACCAAGGTTCCTAATCGTTGCAAAAATTCTGTATATCGAAGTGATCCATGTTGATTAGCTAAAATTTCAGTTTCATTAGAAGCTTGTCCTGGACCAACATAAAGAACTCCAATTTTATGGGTTTCATATGGTTGTATTCTATCTAAGTTTGTCACTGCCCTTTGCACGGCCGTTGTTTGTGGCACCAACAAAGGTTTTTCTGAAGGAGAGCCAAAGTGTGCTGTATGATACAGTTGCAAAAACACAAAACTGTAATATGTAATTCAAATATAAATTTTTAATATAACAAAAATAGTTACTTACTGAATATTTTCATTTAAAAGTATTATAATATTACCTAGGATTAATACCAGTTTTAGGAGTATCTTTTACTCGAGGTGAATTTCCTCTACGAATATTATCCCATTCTCCACGAGATTTTTTTACAGGACTCATCACAGAAATTGTATGACCCCTATCACGAAAAGGTAAAGGCAAAGGAGGTAACATAGAAGGATCAGGTTTTTCATCCTTTTGCTAGAAATAATATGTACATGTAATTTTTTGTTGTTGTACACTATAATTATATACACACCTTGTCTGGAAGGTGATTACGTCCAATAGGTGGTTTACAATCTGATCCTAATAACATGTTTTTTTGACCAGAATCAAGACTAGATAACCGAGGATAAATTTGTGTAGGTGATTGTGGAGGTTTTGTAGTAGATGATTGAATTTGTGTTGTGCGTCCTTGTACTCCCAAAAAGTTTCCTTGGACCTGCAAAAGTACGTAAAAGATTTTCATAATATATCGCATAAACATATTACAAATCCTATTTATTTAAATACCATACCTGCACAGTAGTCGGCGATGGAGGAACAGTATTACTAGTAGTAGTCGTAATAATTTGAGTTACTTGCGTTGCACCTGGATAAGAACGTTGAGATCGCAGTGCACTTGGATGATCTGATGCATTTTCTGATGGAGGTGTGGTGCCCATACCAAACATTTCTTCTGGAATAGCTTCACAACTGACTCTATAAAAACATTATATCAATATCAATACATTTATACAATAATGAAAATTAGTAATCTAGTATCGATATGTATGTTGCAACTAGTATTAAAATTTATCTAATTAAAACTGAACAATGTAAGCTTTAAAAGTTATTAATTGTTTGCTAAATCAAAATAATAATACCTCATATCTTTTGCATATGTATTTTTCGCATGTTTTTTTAATTCAGCATCAAGTTTAACTTCTATATCGGCTGATGAAATATCTCGGTCTACTTGTTGCAAATTTAGCTTTTCTTTATTTAAAAATGGATTCTTCCAATTAGCACTCATTTCAGGACTAGAATTTGATCTGCGCACTGGATTTCGAGAACGACGTAAATCTATCAAAAATTTTTACTTTTTAATACACAAATTTTTCTAACTACTTGTCACGAAAGCTAAAATATAATACTACTTAATACCATCTTCACCATCTTCTAAACTTTCTAAACTATCACGTGAACTTTGCCTTGAAGGGCTCGGTCGAGCCGGAGAACCAGGTATTGCAATTGGACCCGATGATACAGAAGATATCACAGATTTCATGACATTATGATCACTTCGCACTTGATCTACATTTTTATCTGCAATATCCTACAAAAAACTTTTATAGATTTTTCTACACAATTTTTAAATTACATATTTTTAAGTTACCTCTATTTCGTCTCCAGAACATTCTGATGTAGATTCTTGTTGCTTTTGCATTAAATCTTGATTTGGCCTATATAAAGCCATTATGTCATATACAGGAAAATCTATGTTTGTTTCAAATTGCATAGAATTTTGAATTCTCATAATCCAAGACATATCGCCCGTAGGTCTACGCACATATATTTCAGCCCAACCTTGACACCAGCAAGCACAAAGTACATGCTCTTCTTGTTTTTCGCTATTGAGAATTTGTTCCAATTTCGACGATTCTATTTGATCTTTATCTGTTTTTTCTGCAGGATAATTTTTTTTTGTTACATCTAAATCTTCTGATGTTTTCTTTGACTCTTCTGTTGGGGAATTTGCAGCTGTATTTGCAGTAGAATTTCCATGACCTCCAGATGACTGCCTAGATAATTTGTCCTCTTTTGCTGTCTATATATTGTAATTATATATTTTAAAAAATTTGACTATAACAAAAGATTTCTGCAAATACTATCAATAACATGAAGCAATAATACCTCTGTACTCGATGCTCGTCTTAAATTTGATTGAGATGCTTTCCCATGTTCAGGGGATTGAAGACCAGGTTTACATGCAACCCAACAATTATCACAAAGTCCTCCTCGCATTGCTTTATTACTGCAACCACTTGTTGTTACTGTAATAAGTTTGTTACCAAGCAGCCATGTCATTGATTGACCCTCCTTAAGAAGAAAATCAGCAGCTGGTAACCTAAATATAAACAAATTGTACTTATTTATATTTTTATAATTAATAGAACATATAGAAATTTTTAATTTACCTTTTAGGGCGAGCTGAATAAGTCGAAAATGTGTATCGGGCCATAAGATCAATGCAAGTTTCGGTAAGTTCAACATGAAAAGTCATTAAAGCTTCATCGATGGGAGGTTTTAAATCAGAAACTTTATTATCTCCAATCATACGATTAGCCATTATTGGTCTTTCTCTCCTACCTCTACTGCCCTATATACAAAAATTGAATTAAAAAATTATAACAAAG
>NW_017100242.1:4944557-4946864 GCF_001263275.1 Habropoda laboriosa
ATTATTTATAATTAAAATAATACTAGAAATTCATGATACACATACTGTGGTAATAAATCTAACAAAGTCTCTTCGAAATGGTAATCTGCATTTCAAAAACCATACAGCAATTACATGATGTGCCAAGGATACTGTGTAATGATCATATTTAAAAGGATTTGTGTATGGCAATAGAATTGCAAAAACTGACATATACTGATCTCCAATAAAACTTGCAAAAACTTTTGGGAGTCTAGTAAGTGAAATTTTCGATAAATTTAAGAGTACTTCTGATAACAGTTTATTCATTGCATCACGCATTTCCAAAATACAGGTTGTAAGACTAGTAACGCATTGACTTGCACATTTTGCTGTTAAACCAACCTAAAAAAGTAATATATCGAAAAAAACCGTATTATACACATATATATGCAGTATGTTTTAAGTACTTTGAAAAATTAATTTCATTTTTTACCTCCAAACATTTTATCAAGCGCTGTTGCAAATTAGGTTCCAAATGTGCATGATATGAGGCTAATGATGCTAATACTGGAAAAACATGAACGCGAAACTCTGAAAGAGTAAATTTTGGAGGAACATTGTAAAGTGACTCTGGAAGTCTCAAACTTTTGTCACTGACCTATAAAAATATATTAAGTAAATCTATTTCAATGTTTTATAAATAAGAAATAACACAATAACGTACCATTGAACAAAGTGCAGCTGCAAAATAATCAATATCGTTTGTATGTCGTGATAATATTAATGCTCTATTTTGCATTACTTGAGGTAATTCTTTCAATACAAGCTGCAAAACTTTCCAATCTGTAATAACAGGATAAATTCGAATTTGTATTTTTAAATTTTCTTGTACGAATGATTATAGTATTATTTAAAGTACAGATGATATAAACCTTTTTCCAATTTAATGCAGGAAATAACAGCTTTACATGCATGTGCTAGTGACATATGAGTAATTTGACAAGATAAGTGCTGTAATGGAGCTGGACTGACTGGTGGAGGACTACTACCACCTCCTCCACTATTCATACGTTCAGCTGTTGCATGTTCTAAAACTAAATATGGACTAAACCTTGTCACGGACGAGTTTTGGGCATCCGGAAATCCAAGATGATAAAGCGTATTCGCTCTAATTTTTAAGAAACACTCAAAAATCTAAAATACGGTAAAATTTTATAATAGTACTACTGTAAAAAAATTAAAATTTAAGTATTGTACACCATTATTATGTATTTGTTACCAAGTATCGAATTGTAGAAACATCATGGAACACAGATGGTTCTTTATAATGTTGTTCCAGATGATTGACTAAAACCTTATAAGCACGTATAGCATGACTTGAAGGCAAATAATAAATTTTTGCTATTAATATTTTTATTACACCAACAGCTGCAGTCTTTACATCTTTAATATCTGCGTCTTTTGTAACTGGAGTGTCAGAAGTGAAGGGCTTGTTGATCACCTTTCAAAATATTTACTTATAAGTTTTAACTTAAAAATATACTAAAAATAGTGTATTTAATGTAAAAGATTCAATACCTTCTCTAGTATATCTAAAAGTTCTAAACATCTTTTTGTATCACATTCAAGACAGATGTCAACAAGTAAATATACAACACCATTACGAATTATAATATCGGAATCCAAATCAACATGTTGAAAGTATGGCACTATTATTCGTTCAATTAATTCGTCTTCATATCTAGATCTGTTTAGAGGAAATTAAATTAACAAACTTACTTAAATTTTTAAATAAAACTATTTTAATATACCTATTAACTTGAATGACATTTGTTAAAACATCAAGAACTTTCATTCTAATACTGGTTCGTGTTTCAATTTTGTAATAACGTTCCATTAAATTTGCCAATTTAGATTGCCATTGATAGTGAGTAGGTCCTATAGTGCGTGCTCGGTACTCAATTAATTTCAAAACGGAACCTTCCTAATAACAAACTTGAATGTTACACTTTTATTAAGGAACATATTTAACTCTATAAGTATAATAATTACAGGTCTTATATCACTACAACGTTCGATGAGATCGTAAAATCGTTGAATACAACCATTATAATGACTACTATCGAGTAAATTTTCAATGCTGTTTATTGTTTCGTGCAAACTCACTGAAACTTGTCTAGTTGCAGGCTGATTACTAGTTTATGATGCTCCATGTGGGATCCCATAACTCAGCACCATATTTATTTACTAATCTTTGGATTGATAATGTAACTTCATACATAACAATTGGATGATTACATTTTAAAGCCTTCAAAAATAATAAAGTAATAAATAATAGTTTTCAGT
>NW_017100242.1:4946955-4948281 GCF_001263275.1 Habropoda laboriosa
GAATTCTATGAGTTCCCCAAAGACCCATATTTACATAAAACACTGCACCTCTGAGTAAACGAACATCTCGCTGAAAATTTGCATCTTGTAGCAAACGACACATTGTATAAAGTGCGGAGTGACCCATATGTGTACCTAGTAAGTTACGCATAATCTACAAAAAGTCATTCATATTTGAAATTAAACTATTATTTTCATGTATATTACTTTTTATACTAACCAGAATTAAAGATATATGATATTAATCTAAATTTTAATTTAAGTATCTATACTGAAACATAGTTGACATTTAAATTTTGTAAAATTGTAAAACAAACCTTCCAACTTATTTGACAGTATGTTTCAACATTAACACTTCCACACAGTGCTATTATGAAAGTTTGCAATGAATCAGACTGCAAATTATTGTAACAAACAATTGCATCTAAAGCTTCTAAACATCCAGATACAACTTCACTGCTATTACTATAATAGCATAGATGGCAAATGTACCTAAAAATATAAAAGTAGAGTACTTTTTTTTACAATCCTTTTTTTTAACAATTATTACACTAAATCATAAAATATTTACTGAACAAGGCCTGATATAATGTCTTCATCAATATATGCTGAATTAAATTTTATGACATTAACAAGCAATGATAAGAATTCAGCGCCTCTTCTTCCATCTCCTGTTGTTATAACTGGCATCCATTCTAATAGAAAAGGTCCCATTCTCTCTTCTAAGTGTGATATATCTTTCCCATTTTCTGTTAAACTTTGTAAAAGTTCCAATCTAAAACAATATCTCATAATTTAATTAAAATATTTTTAAGATGGTACAATTCCTAATGATTGCATTTTAATAATCATAATACCTAGGTCCAATATCTTCAGGAATATTATGTTCTTTAACAACCATAAAAAACTTCACTCTCATGAGAGAAGATAATTTAGAATATTGACCTTGGACAAGACATCGTAAAAAGTTTAATGTCACATGTCTATGTTCACGTGGCACATCTTTTTCTAAAAGATCTTGTACCAAATACCATAATCTTTCAGCTGCTTTCT
This sequence comes from Habropoda laboriosa, assembly GCF_001263275.1. NCBI lineage: Eukaryota > Metazoa > Arthropoda > Insecta > Hymenoptera > Apidae > Habropoda > Habropoda laboriosa. The sequence continues at coordinate 4,948,009 of NW_017100242.1, forward strand.
ACAAATAAAATAGTAACATAGTTAAAATTTTAAATATGTTATTATCATTATTAAATTTATCATTGATAGCAATCTACCTACATCTTCCCATTGCTGATTAAGAACTGCATCACATAAATCCTTAATTGCTTTTGTACGATGATGCACAGGACTTTCAGGACTAATTTCTTTTTCAAGATCATGTGTTAATGTAAAATCTTCACGACTTTTATAATTGCCTAGAAAAAGAAATTACTATCAATCAATTATTTGTAAAATATATAAATACACAAA
>NW_017100242.1:4948376-4949846 GCF_001263275.1 Habropoda laboriosa
GGACAAAATAAAAGCTTTTAATTATTATAAGCATATTTCATCATTTCATGCAAAGATGAATGTAGTTATAAAGAATAAAAATTAAATTCATGAAATCACCTTTGTTAATGCGAAAAAATTGTTTCAATTTATCATGTAATGTCTTATTATCTTTATCTTTAGAACTCATTTTCGACATTTTATTTTAGGAACTAAAAGAAAACAGTAGAATATAGCCAAAAGAAGTAGTAAGAAGTAATAATAGTCGACATATCAAAAACAAATCCGAATAGAGAAACATCAATGGGATACACCGTATAAAAAGAGACAGAAGCCAGAATACCAAACACCAATCAGCTGTAATTTGTAACCATAAAAAAATCACTAATAAAGACTATCGATACTCATAAAATCCGAACATATGTAACTATATCTCTGACATGCCGTTAGAGGGCTCTAAGCAATAATTAATTTTCACAAATACACTGAGGTGAAAATCCCTAGAACTAACCAAACGCACAGAGGCAATGAACCTATGAAAATAGCATACGATGTGTACATCATTTCACATAGGACCATATCCGTTGTGCATTTGTTTAGTTTTATGGTTTGGTAAAGATCGATGAGCCTCGTGTAAGCGCACTAGAATATGATATACATATATAACAAAAGATTTTGCAAAAGAAAACGGTTAAATGTTTTTATTACAATATTGTATCGATATTTGTATTATAGTTGTATATATTGTATTATAACTGTATTAATATTTTGTATCAAAATATATTTTGAAAAATATTAACAAAATGTTATAATGATGTTAAGTTAAATAAAAAGTGAGAGCTAACCACTCCACTATTAGTTATAAATTATCCTACTTCGATAAAACATAATGTATAATAAAGAATACTTTTGTTCATTGAAAATATTTTATATTTGTTAATCTACATCAAAAATTTATACATGTGATCTTGATTTATTTTACATTTACATAGGGTACTAGATGAATGTTACATTAAACCTTTAAATAAATCAGATGTTTCATTAATACATTCCATATGGTCACATAGAGATCTGAAATACACTGAATTATCGACGAAGTATTTAAGTACAATGATAGAATTAAATGGTGGAATAGGATTATATTTGAAAAATGACAGTTTTTTAGTTTCTTGGGCAATACAAAATGGTTGGCGTCGATTAGGAATAGTAGAAACTGTGGAAAAATATAAAAAAAAGCTATGCAGAAACTATTATAAATGCATTATCAAAGAAACTTGGAGAACATGGAATTTTTACAGTACTGTTCATTGTTGAAGAAAATACAACATCTGAAACTATGTTTAAAAATTTTGGTTGGAAAATAATTTCACCATTTACTTAGATAGTATTTAAGAAGAAAAAAGCAACAAAGTCCACTAATTAAAATCAATTATGTGATCAATTATGAAGATAATAAGAATATTGTAATAAATTTGTCTAACAAATTTGTAA
>NW_017100242.1:4949915-4952379 GCF_001263275.1 Habropoda laboriosa
TGTTCCTAGTTTCTTTTCTTACTTATCTTCTCAAGTGAAACGTCCACGCTCCGCAATTAATGCAAACCGGCCACGAGGTCTTTTCCAAACTTACACAATTTATGCATACACTTAATAGTTATAGTTTAATAATTGTTAATAGTGTAACCTAAGAGCTATATTAATATATGTATACCTCATATAATTTAAACATAGAGCTATACGCGATGAGATTGATGATACATATAATTAAATACTTACACATTGTTAGTGTACATTATAAGTAAAACCATAAATAAATATATCTTTTAACAATGTAATTTGACAAGCAGTATGTTCTATAAATATTTTTTATTTGCAGTGAATTATTAATGTAGGTATAAAATGTGATTGTAAATGACAGTTTTATAAACATTGTATTAATTGTACACATATTAAAAAAGAAGTACTGTTATTACCTTCTGTTAAAAAAACTATTAAACTTTAAAGAATGGCAACTAACATAAAATCACCATTATTTTTTGAAATATTTTATGAATGCCAAACAACAAAAGCAAGAACTGGAAGAATAACTCTTATTCATCATCATGTAGATACACCAGTATTTATGCCAGTAGGCACACAAGTAAGTTAAATTATGTTTAACATTAAATAAAATATAATATTTCGTATGAGAATACCTGATTTACCTGAAAGCACTGGAGTATTTGCAATTGAAGATGCAACACTTACAATTTTTCTTAGATTGAATCATGATATTATTTGCACTATATAGTGTGATTTCTCCTCTCTTACCAAATAATTTATCAGAAAACAATTTTATTGTATTTCTAAATATTTGTAAAATATTTTAGTTTTAAATAAATCAATGATACTATATCTATTAATAATAATACTTTAGGGCACTTTGAAAGGTTTACTACCTCAACAATTAGAACAATTGAATTGTCAAATTATACTTGGAAATACTTATCATCTTGGAACAAGACCTGTAAGTAAAAATTACTGTTCAAATAAATTTTTTAATTTATAACAATAATATGGAACTTTTAATGTACAATTTCTTCTGAAAATTCATATTAAATCATTTCAGTTATTGAGAAGTATTTAAAATTAATTTATTAATTTATTTGTTTATAAATTATTTAATAATTTAAATGAATAGGGTCTTAATGTTATGCAAAAAGCTGGTGGATTACACAAGTTTATGAATTGGAAAAGAGCTTTATTAACTGATTCTGGTGGTTTTCAAATGGTATCATTATTAGAACTTGCTAAAATTAAAGAAGAAGGTGTTAAATTTAAATCACCATATAATGGTAACCATAACTTAAAAATAAAATTGCGTTTATATCTTACTGTGCTCAAAATGTAAGAAAAAATCATTCAAAATTTTTTAATATCATAGGATCAGATTGCATGTTGACACCTGAACATTCTATTCAGATACAAAATATAATAGGAGCAGATATAATTATGCAACTTGATGATGTAGTTAAGAGTACATTAACAGGACCAAGAGTAGAAGAAGCTATGTATAGGTAAATATTATTATAGGTTTTGGTATAAGTATATTCAAACTAAGTGTTAATATTCAATATTTATCTATAGAACAACCAGATGGTTAGATAGATGTTTGGTGGCTCATCAGAGACCAAATGAACAAAGTATATTCCCAATTGTACAAGGAGGTCTTGATTCTAAGCTTAGATCAGAATGTGCAAATCAGTTAATTAAACGTGAAGTCAATGGTTATGCTGTAGGTGGATTAAGGTAATAATACTTCAGGTTTCATGTTCGGTAAAAATAAATATTTTATAATTAATTGTTTATAGTGGTGGAGAATCTAAAGATGAGTTTTGGAGAATGGTATACCTCACTACAAATATCCTTCCAAAAAATAAGCCACGTTATTTAATGGGCGTTGGATTCGCTATCGATTTAGTTATTTGTTCTGCTTTAGGAATAGACATGTTTGACTGCGTATTTCCTACAAGAACAGCGGTAATTATAAGCATTTCATGTTGGAAGTAAATTTATCAAAATTTATGTGAAATTCTAAACTAGTAAACTGCAATTTATTAATAAATGTGGTTCTTTTCTAGAGATTTGGCTGTGCGTTAGTACATACAGGTCAACTCAACTTAAAACAAGCTCAGTATCGTAAAGACATGAGACCAATAGATGATTCATGTGAATGTAGTACATGCAAAACATATACCCGTGCTTATCTTCATCATATTGTGACAGTGGAAACAGTTGCATGTCATTTACTATCTGTTCACAATATCGCATTTCAAATGAAACTAATGAACGATATTAGACAAAGTATTAGAGAACAAAGATTTCCAAAATTTATACAACAATACATGTTAGATATATATCCAAACAAGGAATATCCACAATGGATTATCAATGCCTTGGAAACGGTTAATGTTACATTATTATAAGAAGTTATTATTTATTTTTATAATTAAATATATTT
>NW_017100242.1:4952530-4954779 GCF_001263275.1 Habropoda laboriosa
TTTGAAACAGCAAAGTAATTAAATTTATAAAACATATATGTTTTCTGCTTTAAACATATCCAGCTACTACTCCAAATTGTAGTAAAGTAGACACAATTACAAATGCTGTACATAATTTCATCACATAAAATCATCTGAGTCATATCCACTATTTTCTGTATTTGATATCATATTAGATGTATTAAATAAAGAATTATAACTTCTGTAAAGAAATCAAATAATGTTAATTTCAGAGAATTTGTAAAATAATATAATCATTCTCTACTTGCCTCATTTCTGCCTCTTCTTTTCGTCGTTTCTCTTCTGCTTTTTCTTTTTCCTTTTGCTCCCTTAGAAGTTTCTTTTTATCTTTTCGTTCATTTCTATCTCGCTCCTCTCTTTCAGCTCTTAAATTTACTTGTTCTGCACGTTTAGTTTTAGTTAATCGATTAACAATAGTATTTATTCGTTTTGCAACACGAATTTTACGAACATCTTTATCTTTATGAAAACCAACTTGCCCTTCTTCCATGCTCTGAGTTTTTTTTAAATTCGACCACATTGTGTACACTACATCAACATCATTCATTTTATTTCCTTCAATGCTATTTGCCTTCACTAATTGTGCAGCATCTTCTAAAACTGCACTAGGTATGTCATCTATTGTTTGCCCCTGTAAATCATATAATTATATACAAATAATAGTAATATATGTAATGATATATAAATTTATAATAAAAAAATACTTACAGGGCAAAGACGAAGGTATACATGAGCTGAAGAATATTTATCTACATGAAACCACACATCTTCTGGCCAGCCCCATTTTATAAGATCTTCATCTACAAATTTATATATTTAAAGATTGATAATGGACTATATATTTTCCGAACATTATAATGCACTGTAGTATTTTCAACTCACTTTCATATTTATCAACTCCCATAAATAATGTTACTGGTGGTTGTACAACTGTAATGCAAAGTTATGATTATCACTCTAACCTCACTGAATGTTATTATTTTTATTAATACAATATAAAAAGATAAAACTTAAATATATACAATAAATATGAAACTAATGATAAGTAATAATACCTTCACTTGTAAAATAATAAACCATTATTATCAAAAAGAATTTAGTTTAAACTTGTGATGCAATATTATCTATCAAACTTCAATTCGATACTAGCGACGGTAAACCATATTTTTTTAAAGGTATTTAATTCACTTTCTACTTAAACATAACAATAAAATTAATAAATATATGAAAAATACATAAACAAACACAGAAAAATGATATAAAAGAGAGAATATAAACAAATTTTAATATTCTTCAAACATACTATACTGGCAAAATAGATTTCTCTTTACTACATTAAAAAAAAATTATTGATAAAATTTATATGTACAGTACTACTGTATCAATTGTGTTCAATAAATTGCTGTAATTATTGCTTTCATTAACATATTTGATATATTAGAGATGTTTATAAATTCGTAGACTAAGTTTGTAATATTTATTTATTAATATTATTAACAATATACATATATTTGTTTTATTTTACATAGTAACTATAGAACTAAGGATTTAAAATAATATTAATCCATTACACGTTGATTTAATCGAATATGTTTTTCAGCATAATACGTTGTAATAATGTGATCAAGTACTGGTTTTACATCAGGATCCCACCTTCGTTCAGCTATAGAAACTGGTGTTTCTAACAGGGATAAATACACTAAAAATTTTGTTTGCATTAAATCCTGTATTAGTAGTGTAATAATACTATTTGAAATAAAATTTAACAATAAAAATAAGTTTACCAAGTAGCATATTAGGATCTGTAAGAGTAAGTTGAATGCGTGGGTCATTCATTATTGCTTCATAAATTGGATTATCTGAATCAAGTTCTTTATCTAAGTCTTGTAAACTATATCTTCTTTCTCCAAGTAACCATTCGCACTAAAAGTAGAAGTACATCAAGTATACAAGAAAATAGAGTTAAAATTTAATATATATATATTACTTACAGCATTATCTTGATTATTTCCAGTAACTTTTAATGCATCAATAATAGCCTTTTCTTCGAATCCCATTTTCAACAATGATTGTACTGTTTTAGAACTGGGTTTAAAATCCATCTTCTTATAGTGATGAAAGCTTTCTAGCAAAAGATCTATTATATTGATTAGATTTCCCTCTTTCTCCAAACTTTGACATTCTATATAATTTCCAATTTAATTATGTATAATTATGCAAAGTATGGG
>NW_017100242.1:4954898-4955557 GCF_001263275.1 Habropoda laboriosa
AGTAGATTTTGTCAGAATCTTAGTTCTATGCAAGAAAGAAGAAAACTACTGATTTTTAATGGCCAGAAGTATTTATTTATTAAAATTGAATTTTAAACAAGATTATGTGACATGGACACATGAATCAATCTTGTACAATAGTAACATTAAAAGTAATAATATTCATAGATGTATTTAAATAAAAGTGAGAAAAAAAGCAACATTACCATGTTTATATTATAGAATAAAAAAGAAGTGATCTAATAATCAAAACTAATTAGAAAATAGAACATTTAATTTTGTTTCTTTGAGGTTTTACTTTCATAATAAGTGTTTTTGAATATACAATCCAGCATGCATACTTTAATAAAAATATAATTTACGAGAAAACATTACAATCATGATTATATAAAATTCACAAAATTGTGTTTGATCATGATTATATCTAATCAATTCTAATCAATTGGTGTTTTCTTAACTATATTACAAATTATACTAAATAATATCTAAGTAATTACCTTCTTTAAATAATTCAATACTTACCTTCCATAAGACTTGGTGATGTATAAATAAATAAACTAATATTTATAAACATCATTAATATTACCTTTTTCAAAAATTGCCAAATCTAAGTCATCCTCATCTTCTGGATCATTTTGGTGTTCTATTAACCATTCTAA
>NW_017100242.1:4955667-4957113 GCF_001263275.1 Habropoda laboriosa
ATTTGGTTTGTACCTGTGTTCTAATTTTTCTTTTAAAATTTTGTAAAATTTTAGTGCTTCTGGACTGTACATTATAATTTTTGCAGATGCTCTTACAAGAGTTATCAAAATTGTCCGTATTTCATTCTGAAACTATAATATGAAATGCGTAATATAAATTTTATTTCCAAAAGGGTATAAAGAATATATATATGTGTGTGTGTGTGTGTGTATTTACATCTGCAGGACAATGAAGAAATGGAATACGTTGAGGTGCATTACTTATATGTAAATCATTTGTTGCTTGTAATATTACTTCTTCACTGGGACCCTTCAAAGTGTCTTCAGATAAATTTTCCTTTATAGATGTTGGACGAATATTTATTAACATTAATTCATCTGTAATAAGAAAATAAGAATTATGTCACACTTTTAAACATGCAAATTAAATTTAAAATTTTAATGAATTAATATTTTACCATTTTTATTAATTTCCTCATCAGTTACACTGTAATCATCTATAAGCCATTTAAATTTAAATGTATGAATTAAACGAAATTTGATTAGCTTTTTTGATTCATCATCACCATAAAAATGTTTTATTACAATGTTTTTAATTTTATTTATAGTCATATCTGGTGTTATATTAAAACTTGCAGTATTTCCTTCAGGGCTAAATAAATTATATTTAGTTACAATTGCTAAAAGATATTTTTAATACTTAATAAACTTCTACCTTATAACATTGATTACAATTAGTTCTGACATTATGTAGTTAATGTTTTAATTTTTTGTTTCAGTAGAAGACACTGTCAAAGATTGTCTCTTAATTGTTCTTGAATTTTTTGTGTTACATCAAATAGTATTTTTTCATGTCATCCACAGTGTTTCTCATCCATAAGCATGATTTAATTTAAGTATTTACAATAAATAACGTATGTTATTTCAAACCTTAAAATAATACTTTTAATTTTATTTACTGTGTAAATACAATACTAATAAATATTATCTATGTAGATAACTTTGTTTATAATTACGTATTTTTGAACACAATTATATATTATACTTGCCTGCATCATGAAACATTTTACTTAAATAAGTATTTTAATTTAAATTCATTTTGAACTACATTATATTAATTTCTTTAACACGAAAACAAAGGTTAAAAACAAATTGCAGAAATATTTCTAAACTAATCATTAAACTGTTTTGGAATAAACAAAATGTCTATTGTTTTGAATCATATTATATATAAAATGGTCATTGAAATGTATTTGTTATTCTTTTCTTTAAGATCACAATAACAGGCGATTTGCAATTTTTATCAGTATAAAATCTAAGTTATATGCGAGCAAAGAAATATTATCTAACAGATAATCAGATAATTCCTTTTTTGTGTATGTATTAAGTTATGCAAAGTGCATCCAAAAATGTATAAACATTAATTCTGTAAATATTTTTCTTTTT
>NW_017100242.1:4957159-4958335 GCF_001263275.1 Habropoda laboriosa
AACACATGCAAATGTAACACATATATAAAATATTATTCAATGGATATATTTTTATGATTTGAAGATTATGAATTGTAAATACTTTTTTAGTGTCGTATTCTTTAATACAAATGTTAATAAACAAGGCAATTATAAATATTATAACATGTCTAAATCGTAATGATACTTGCAAATAATAAAAATTACACTATATTTTTTATTTTGTTGGTTATTTCAATAATAAGTTTAAAACAAATTTATATTTATGTTATCTTATAACGATAAAAATTTAAAATAAAAGTTGTTTAAACTTAATGATAACAGACATGTGCAATTTTATTAAATTAATTAATTTCTTAGTATGGCTGAAGAATCTGGATGTGGTGAATTACAACAATTAGTTCAAGAAGAAGAATGTGAGGAACCATTAAGTCACGGTGGAGAAGCTACACCACCTTCGACACCAGCAAGGTCTCTTCACCCAAGTAAAAATGATACACATAGTTCTCATGTATCGGTATGAATTGAGTATTAGTTATTTAATTTCCTTATTAAAGCATAAATAGTCAACAACACTATTCAAAGTTGTAAGAATGAAATGAAATTACAATTTTTAATAAATAACATTTAAAGATCAAAATATATTTTTTTTTAAGACTGAGTAAATAGGTAGTACTTAAATAAAATAATAATGAAGGTAAAATACCTTTTTTCAGCAACAAGTGCTATGGGAAACTAATGTACAAACATCACCAATTGTTAGTAAAGGGAGTTCTGGTCAAGCAACAAGTCAGGGATCTATGGCATCTAGCCGTGCTGTAAATCTTTCAAATAATGGCAATCAGTCTCGTTTAATTTATATGAATGAGAAGGAAAAGCAGAGACCAAATAAACCTGAACTATCAAAAGTTAATCGTCAACATAGAGGTAATTTTATATGTCATAGAGATATTTTTAAAATGCCATTTAAAGTAATTGTTATTAAACTCTGAGTGAAACGCTCTAGAAATATATGTATAACACACATTTATAACAATGTTTATTTTACTTATTTTACATAGTTTTCAGCTATATAGACTATTATTCATTCTTTAGTATGAACTTTAAATTATTTAATGAGTATTATAAAAAATTTTAATCTTTTAGTAATACAAGTATTTTTGTTTGAATTAATTTATATAAATTAGTTTTGCAAAT
>NW_017100242.1:4959202-4960272 GCF_001263275.1 Habropoda laboriosa
AGTTTTGCAAGTTTAGGTTCTTATATCATGATGAATTATTGTTGTATTATTTTACAACAAATTTTTATTTTTTCATATAATTCACTGTTTTAAGTTTTTTTAAGTTTTCATTACATTTTTTGATTGCCTTGGTGTCATAAAATAAAGCCATGGCACCATGCAAACATCATTGCTTTTTGTCAGAGGTTCCTGATGTTCGTCGCATGGAACAAGCTTTATTACAGCTTCTAGAAGATTTTCATAGTGGCAATTTACGAGCATTTGGTATGTCAATCTGCTTTTATACTTCAGACATAGTCTATTATGGCATATATAAAAAATGTAAATAAACAATGAATTCATTATAGGAAAAGACTGTAGCATGGAGCAAATGACAGAAATACGTGAACAACAAGAACGATTAGCTAGACTTCATTTTGAGTTAGGTCAAAAACAAGAAATTGGTGGTGAACAATCAGGTCTGCGACATTCGAGTGCTAATATGCGTCATTTATTGCATCGTCTCCAACAGCTTAGTGTTTGTATCGAACAATTACATAGCAAATAGTCACAAAATGTTGATAAAAAATTGTTAAAACAAAATTCTTTTACTTTATAGAACATTTTCAAATTTTGATAGTTTGTTATGGTACTGTTTTTATATAATTGTACATGTAAGTTCTCCAGTAGTAGAACTTCTTTAACTTTTTGTTTCTTAATTTGTAATTTCCTTATTTATTTAATCAGTTCTTTTTACTTTTTGGTGAATGTATTTTTTTAAGTCTCCTATATAAAGTATATAGTAGCAATTCACTAATTGTATTTATTAAACAATAAAAAGTAGGTAATTATAAGTGGGTTGTATGCTAATTTAATAAATATATATGTGAACGATTATGTCTATGTTATTTGATATCTTATTCAAGTAATGTTATAATTAAATTGTATATTCAAGTACAATAATAACCATATTAAAGAATTTTGATTTCAGGAAACAAATTATGAATTAAAATTTTATTTTTTAAAATACCTTTGTTCATTTGATATTGTGTTATAAATATATTAATACTATTTGAAGAAAAATAGGTAAA
>NW_017100242.1:4960936-4961381 GCF_001263275.1 Habropoda laboriosa
AAAAAAAAGCATGTATTTCAAGGAAAACTTTCGATACATCTTACCTAATTTTAAATTGTATCTCAATTGATTTCGAATATTCGGAAGTTTATATGGGCAGCAGTCATTTCCGTTACCTTGTAGTATCAGAACTATGTTTCTCACGGGAGATATTGATGTAATGTAATTTAATCCTTTTGGATATGCAACAAAAAGCTACAAGCAGTTGAATTCATTTTTGTTTAAAAAGTGATACTTTTATCTACCTTGTTACATCTGTTAAAGAAGACTAATTTTCAATGTTTTCTTTCCAACCTCATAACCAGGTTCGTGTTATTATTGCATTGATATAGTTGTAATTATATGAAGGCCTTTAAATTTAATAGATTACTAGCATTATAGCCTTATATTTTATAATGTAATAAATACATACATAAACTCATATCTTATGTTTTCATTAATAATG
>NW_017100242.1:4961633-4965108 GCF_001263275.1 Habropoda laboriosa
CAGAAGTAAGATATATTGGTAATGTATTATATAAAATTATAATAATTTACTAAACTTACATTTTATTTTAGGCTACAAGAAGTTATATGGATATTTTAATAGGCAAATTAAACATGTTTGATGTAATTACAATGCTTAATATAAAAACAAACAATGTTTTGGTAGTATTAGACCAACTTTCCATGAAAATTTTAAAAAAACAGTTAGAAAAAAGTAATAAGTGGAAAATATCTTATGTGTCAGGGTTGAATTTTGCAGAAAACAAAGAAAAGTTTTCATGTACACAACTTACAGAACAAATTATTTTGCCTACTATGTATTTACCATCTAAACAACATCATAGAACATTATGTACTTTTTGTATTAAAAACCCATTTAATTATCATGTACAAATCCGTAGTTTTAGAACAAAACGTAATATAGATGCTGAATTGGAAAAAAAATCATCTATTATAAATAAATTCAAAAAATGGGTTGGTCAATATTATGGAACAGTAAGATCATGTATTATTTATAACTTATATTAACAATATTTAATACATTTTATAAAATAATCATTATATTTATATTTCATAGAGTCCAGTGTTTGGACGTGTTCTGACAGAAAAAGACCCTGCATTATTTAAACAGTTGTTTAATAATAATCAAATCTCGACAGAAGAACATAACAGGATTGCATCAGCTTTTGCACAAGGATACGAAGCAGGGCTTCAACGCCACATGCGTACAAACAATATTTGGCAAAAACTAATATTTGGTGTATTAGCAGGATCTTTGTTACTAATAATGTGGTGTGGAGGTATGTAGATTTCACAGTATGTAAATTTCACACATAACTTTATCTTGATATAGTTCTTTTATTTAATATGTCATTAAAATGTTATTTAGTATTAAACATCATTGGTTAAGATAAATAGATGATTGTAGTGTTTTAAAAATTATTGAACAATAATCTAGTTAATTGAAAGACATTTTCATTACAACTTTAAACCTGTTATGTAAAAGAGTATACAAGTAATATTTAAAGGTCATTAATATGTTTCAAATTGTGAGTAATAATGCAATTTTTCACATATTTTTAATGTTATAGTTTATGCTATAGGAAGTGGACTACGATTTCCAATAGATGGTTTGAGATTTAGACCAGAAACAACAGACATAACTTTTAATGATATTAAAGGAGTAAGTAAATCATCAGAATTTTCAATATTAGATTCTTCCACACTATTAAATGTTGTATGTTTGTTTATTTATGTATAATTAGGTTGCAGAAGCTAAACAAGAATTGAGAGATATAGTTGAATTTTTGAAAAATCCAGAAAAGTTTTCTGCACTTGGTGCAAAGTTACCTAAAGGTGTATTATTAGTAGGACCACCAGGAACAGGAAAAACATTATTAGCTCGAGCAGTAGCTGGTGAAGCTGCTGTACCATTTTTCCAAGCTGCTGGACCAGAATTTGATGAGATTTTAGTAGGGCAAGGTGCACGTAGAATGAGAGACTTATTTAGTAAGTTAAGATAAAGATTTTACAAAAATATAATAATTGCTAAAAACAAATTATAAAATTACTACCTAATGTACATCTTTTATAGTTAGTAGTATTTTGATGTGCTATGTATATTAGAAATCCTACATGCTATTTATGATAGTGAATGTTTTGACTATAATATTTTAAAGTTGCCTCTAACGTTATCTATTTATATACTCCTTTTTATTTGTACAACGATTTAGTTTGTCCCAATTAGTAACTGCATTACTTAAAATATTTCTTCTAATTTTAGAGCTATAAGAAAGTACATACTATGACAGTCATTTAGTTTTATACAATATAGATTTGATAACGAAAATATCTTTGTTCCTGATTAAAATCTAAATAAAATCTGTGTGTGTGTGTGTGTGTGTGTGTAATATTATCATTTATGATTTCAATGAAAAGACACAAAGAAGTTTGTACAATTCATTTACAGATTCTTACTTTTTCAGAAGCAGCAAAAGAGAAAGCACCTGCCGTAATATTTATAGATGAAATTGATTCTGTTGGTTCAAAACGAACAAATTCAGCTCTTCACCCATATGCAAATCAAACAGTAAATCAATTACTTACAGAAATGGACGGGTAAACTAAAAATTTTACCTCCTTTTTTGCAGCATACAGGATGGTTCTAGGAACTAATATGGGTTATATATGAAAACAAAGGAAATTGGTAGAACAAGAAATGAAGAAGTTAATGTGAACTATAGTGCTATAACATGATCTTTTTCAAATGCAGTCTTACAAACAATATGTATTTATAGTTTTTATGTAGTAAATAAGACCTGTATGTTACTTTTTTCTTTATTTTAGAGATATACTATTACATTTTCAAACTTTTTCCTATTATTTTTCTTCTAATATATTTTACTACTTGTTTATGTTGAAAATGAAGATATGTCTGTATCATGAAAAAAATAGTTCTAATTAAGTGATTCAGTTCTTTTCTCTATCAATTTCATTTTTTCTGAAAAAATAAAATTTTATTTCAACCACTCCGTGGTGATTTTTATAAATTATAATTTTGTGAGTTAATTTTATGTATGATAATAATCAATTATTTAATCTTCTTTTTCATAATTGTAGATTCCTTCAGAATGAAGGTGTGATAGTATTAGGTGCAACGAATAGACGCGATGATTTGGATAAAGCATTAATGCGGCCTGGTCGTTTTGATATTGAAGTTGTTGTTGATGTACCGGATTACTTGAGTCGAAAAGAAATATTCGATTTATATTTATCAAGAATATTAACACAAGATGTTGACCCAGATTATTTAGCAAAATGTACTGTTGGATTTACTGGAGCTGATATAGAGAATATGGTATTTATGTGGTACATAAATAAAATATTATCTTTAACTTAGATTAATTTTGCTATAATTGGTTTAATTTTGGAAGGTAAATCAAGCAGCTTTAAAAGCAGCTATGAATGATGCAGAATATGTAACCATGAAACACTTAGAATATGCTAGAGATAAACTAATTATGGGCCCAGAAAGAAGATTAAATATTACTGATCCAGAAACCAACTCTATTACAGCATATCATGAAGCAGGACATGCATTAGTTGCATATTACACTAAAGATGCACCAGCACTACATAAAATTACTATTATGCCACATGGGCATTCTCTAGGACATGTAAGTATTATGAGGTAGTTATTAGCTTTTACTTATATTATTCCAAGATTATAATATAAAATATTATGTTTAATTTTTAATTCGTTTTTTTTGTTTTAAACATAATTTACATCATTTTTACAGACTGCTTTTTTGTCTAATAAAGATGAACTTCATATAACAAAATCTAAATTATTGGCGCAAATGGATAGTGCAATGGGTGGTCGTGCTGCAGAAGAATTCATTTTTGGATCTGATAAAATAACAGCAGGAGCGCATAGTGATTTTAAGGTGTTTCGATATTTTTAGTATTTATATCGT
>NW_017100242.1:4965191-4965643 GCF_001263275.1 Habropoda laboriosa
ATTGCGACTTACATTGCAGAAGAAATGGTAAATTTATATGGCATGTCTGAAAAAGTTGGTTTTGGAGTTCGTGGAAAGCAAACAAGTGGATATTCATCAGGTCCTGCTATACACGATCTTGCCGATAATGAAGTGAAGCGACTTTTACAAGTAAATTTTGTCATCCTATAATGTTAATTCTACATGTTACTTCTTTATTTCTTATATCAAATTTTATATATATGTTTATTTTAGGAATCATATGAACGTGCAAAACTGATATTACAAAAACATGCAAGAGAGCTTAAAAAAGTAGCGGATGCTTTGCTTAAATATGAAACATTGAGCTACAATGATGTAAAAGCTGTAATAAATGGAGAAAAAATTCCTACTGAAACTTCAAAGAATCAGCCGCGAATTATAGATCCATCTGAACATGTGTTTTAATTAGCGTATCGAATATAAAAATAAAA
>NW_017100242.1:4966392-4976902 GCF_001263275.1 Habropoda laboriosa
TTAGGCCATACATTGTTAATATTTTATTTATCATATAGATATTATAAATTATACAAAATTATATATGCAATTTTACATGTATTTATATATATTCTATTCTGTATATTCCCTATCTATCTTGTCATCATACAATACAAATTACATTGTTATTATTGCATCTAAATTTACCATTAATATATCTTAACATTTCTATCATTTACTAATGGATATTTCCTTCGTTTTTTTTTTTAATCTTAACACATTGAAACATCAATTAATAGTCCTTAAAAACACTGTACAAAAGAATAATATATGTTACTTATAAAGTTAAAGACTCTGAAATTTAAGTTTAAATTTGTGTTTTACATAAATAATTGCATAAAGTATATTACATTTACGAATGAGCAAATATAAATGAAGAAAAATAATCTGTAATATAATTCTATCAGATTAAGACATGTATGTACAATAAACACTTATACAGGAAAAATCATTTATAAAAGCATTCACATAAATATCACAGTTTACTAACTTCGAAAAATCATAACAGGTTAAACAAAAATTTCGGAAGTCTTCGAATAGTTAATCGATAATAATCGACTTACGTCTCATATCAAAATTCTAAAAAAAGTTTTCTTACACAGTGCAATACATTTGATACCGACTCAAAGAAATTCAATTTGGGAATGAATGTCTTTCTACTGTAAAACGGCGAATAAATGAATAATTGCACTTATATATTCGTTATATTTATGCAATAATTTAGGTATATCGCTAGTAATGCAAATTTTTTCATATTAATATAAATTTTTCACACAGGGTTAAAATGTAGAGATACTGCAAACAATTTTTAATTCTCAAAATAAAAATTATTTTTACCATCGCATGCATGTACTAGATTAAGTGTACAAAATTTTAAATTTATAATACAAAAAAGATACGCCATAGCTTCAAAATAGTTAATAAAAATAATTGTAAACAAAATTAAAAATATTTGTACGAAACACGTCATTTAATATCTTCTTAGTAATACAAATACTTCGGCGATTCATAGAAGATAAAAATTTACTTCAACTTTTAGAAATCGTTCTTTAATTTAAAAAATAAATATTTTGTAAAAATAGAGTAACGAATGATACTAAATTTTGGCATACAAACATAAAATGTTATGTCAAAAAATTTCATAATACTAAAATGTAGAAAAGAAAAAAATAATAGGAATTTACCGTTATCTTACAAGGAATAAAGAGGGAACTACATTTGTTATGTTTTTCCACAATGATTGTTTTGCACTTTTTTTTACTACAAAAAAATTTTTATTTACAAAGCAAAATAAATTGCCAGTGATACTAGCACACGCAATGGGAATACCGCTTTCCTATTGCTTGATTTAGTCTACCTGACACTCCATCATACAAAACGGGTAGAGGAATTTTTACTTTTCTGTTTTATTAACGAAGCAAAAAGATCTTGAAGAATAAAAAAAAAACGATCCTTCGAAGATCGATAAGCCTCTAAAATGCCGTTATAGCCGCGTAATATCGCCAGGTCCACTTCTTTTCCTCAGTGTTGAAAGAAATACAAAATCTTTGAAAAGAAACAAAACGCAGATCGTTTAACTGTGACAAGACTATGTATTATTAATATTTGACGGAAAATAAGCAAGGCGAGTTTCTCCTTTTCTTTTAATAATTATTAATAAAAGCAACTGGCAAGTAATGTATTTGATTAAAAATTTTTTTTCTTGCAAACACGTCTGCGTATTTTTTATTATTTGGTCGTGTAGAACAATGTTAATTCGTGATGACGAATGGAGAACAGAAAACTCGAATGGAATTAAATCGATAGAATTTAAAAGACACTTTAAAAAGAAAGGATTTTTATGGTAATTTATGATCGATGGATCTTGTTTTATGAAAATCATTTCGGTCTACATATTCCTAAATGTGACAATTGATAAATTATTGCATTCTACCATTACGACATATATTTTGCTGATCTATGAAATTGTCCTATCCCATGCAATGTTGTTAATATCCGAGTAATAATCCATTTGTACTCCATTTTTTCTCCGTCGAAATTTGCATGTTAATGTAAGAGATAATTAATTTTTAAATATATTTCTAGCGAAGTTAATTTTTTGCCGAAAAGGAGACGCACTATTATATCGCGAAAATATACGGTGGAATAGAAAGATAAAAAATACCAATGACCGAAAATAATTAAATAATACACAGATGAACTAACTTTCGATGGAGAAAAAAAATGCAGTGCAAAGATAGATTATATCTTAATTTAGTTATACCATGCCCATTTGAACAATCTTGTCTCATCAACGTATTTTCATATTCCATCAAAATTTACTTTGTATTCAAAATGATGTTTATGATTTTATACGCAGACAAGATCGCCATTCTTATTATTTTGTCGTTTAAATATAACTATAACTATTGACTGTCCGTGTAAATATGAATGTATATATGTTTCAATATAATTTGTTTCAACTTGTTCTTTTTACTTTTCTTTTATAAATCGGTGCTGTTACGTTACAGATGTCTAGATACCAATATCAATTCTAAAGATTCGCGTTTATCCTCATGTTGTAAATTTACATTTGAACAACATCTAATAATTTCGTAGCATTATTTAATAAATATTTTTCAAAGAAAATAACCTATCCCTTTCTTTTTTTCTTTCTGTCTTATAAACGACAGTTTATAAGATATATAGTTTCGTAAACATTTTTTTCTTTGTGAACTAAATACGTCGATATCTGTATCTAGATTGGTTCAAATTGTAAATCAAACAGCACAGACAAACCCTGATTACACGATAATATTGAATAATTCCTACCTAAAATCTTTGTGCGTACAACAAGTAATATCGCAGTATATATTTTTTTTACTTACGAGTTACAAATAGTAGTATTATTATAGAAATTTCCAAGATCTTCGATCATTTGGTCAAGTTATTTAATCATGTCTAATAACTTCTAACACGTGTGCGATATATATCTTTCATTAAATTTTCATTTCTTTGTTTAAATTTTACAACCCATAAAAGGTCGAGTCCTCTTTTCTTTTTTTTTTTTTCGTTCACTTAATTAACCACTAGTTTCAAATCGCTACTTGGTTCATGGGATGTCTTTTTTTTATGTTTGTACAATTCATAACTCGCCTTACAGTAATATTACCGTCTTATTAGTTGTTTTAACATTTTAGAATATTTGAAACTATGTTTTAACTCATTTCATAGAAAGAATACGTAACTCGCTGTATTTCAGGCTGCGTGGGAAACTGTTTTCTTGTTGCTTATAAATGTGTGATGCGATTACCAGAAATACTTATTAACCCTTTGAAGTGTCTCTAATCTTCATATTTTTTTCTTTTTTCTCATTTTGTTCTGTTTCAATAATTTGGAATCAAAATATCAAAATACATTTATTCGGTATTTTTATACAAAGAATCCATATCTTTTAGAAGATGTCATTTGATTTTTTACTCTTAATTCATATTAGAAACTTTATGATATGCCACGAAATTATTTTCACCGAAAAGTTGTTTTCTTGAAAGTTATAAAAAATGATTTTTAAACATTCAAGTCATTGTTTCAGCTTGATACATGCTTCAAAAGGTTAATACAAACGTGCAGGTTACAAATTCAAAATCTTGATTACATGTGTAACTACCTAAATTCATGGGATTCTTCGGATTCCCACATGCGATTATGTATTCAGTTATGGTACGTGAAATGGCGATTAGAAACTGGTATTAGCAATGTAGTGCCTTATATGGCAATAGCATAAACCAAAAACGTATTCAGCATATTTCTAGTCGATTATAACGTTAATGCGGAAAATTAGGTGTAAACGTATAGAAATTATATTAATCGTGTCGGTACAAACATGTGAACATTAAATGAATTATTATTATTACTTTTAATTCTTCTTTTTCTTTCTTTTCTTTTTTATTGTCACAATAATCATTTATTTGATTGTTAACAAGTTAATCGATTAACGAGAACACGAGATTTGGTTCATGCTATTTGTATGTCAATAGTAACTCTCAAAGAACAAGATTTCACAAAAATCATACTATATAATATTTTACATGGTGTTAACTTTCGTAACGCCATATAATCTTTTACAGAATGATAATATAGAATTCTTGCAAATGCCGTATGTTCATGATCATTTGCGTGTAAATTACGTTTACCGCGTATTTTTATAAAAATCTAATACTTTATGATGTGAAATGCATCATGTAAGACTTCGACATGAAAAATAATTTTAAGTGATGAAATTCATTTAGCCGTGATCGACATACACCACCTGTCTCCACGCGGATTTTCTATAAAAGATCTAACTTTTTCTGCTTTGAAAGCTAAGTAACCACAATGCGTTAGGAATAAAAATCGATTAAACAACTATCCAATTCATAAAATTCTCGATCGAGAGCATCATAGAAAAATATAAACTGGCGGTGTATTTATGGTAATTCGGATTTCATTAATGAACAAAACGACATACCAGGAAGACCCGCCATAGCAATAATTATTTAGCACTATTATCGATGTAGAATCCAGTACGCTACATAAATAAGCAAATTTTACGTTGTTAAAACAAAAGTGCTCAAACTTCAGTTTCCCAAATTGTACAAATTTTTAACAAATTAAAAAAAATCTAACTAATATTTAAAAATTATATTTTGAAGTAACAATTTGAAACTATATTTAAAATGAGTTTATAATTGTTATGAGTTTAATGGGTATATGAATAATAAAATCAAAAGCATGAAAAGACAAAATAAGGAAAAAAATACAAAAGTTAAGAAACAATAACAGTAAATTTATGAAGTTTGAATACTTCTGATTTAAAATGTGATGTTTTGTCAATAAAACAAAAATTTTACTCATATATATAAATGAAAGTAAAAGAAAGCATTTACAAATTTACACATTCTCCCTTAGATCTCTTTTGGGTCTAAAAAGTATTACATACTGGGTCCAATACCGATTGTTATGTAAAAAGAAGCTCACCAATGTCCAGCAGGTGATCGTAAATATTTCTTAGAAACGCTTGAATAACAAAGTCGCAATAACGCGTTCTTAAATGACTTAGAAACAAACGTTTCAAAACGACAAATATAAAGTATTTATATAAAATCAACTTCCACTTATTCGAATCTCAAATACTTCACAGCGACGATCGCTCTATTTGAGCAACTTCTTTGTCATTTTTCACATATCTAAACTCAATGTTCCACCAAAGACATCTAATACTCCTCTGGAGACATTTACACTTTGTAGTTTCACTAGTGGCAAATTCAAGAAATATACAATGTTCAAAGATTTATATTTGCATCACAGTGGTTCCTTTTTTCTTTACTTATTTTAAAAAATAAGCAATACAAGTCTAAGGAGAATATAACTGGCAGTTACTCATTCTGCTCTTTATGCATTGAATTGAATTGTACACTGCTTCAAAATTACCTTTAATTAATAATGGTCAAAATTTGTTTCTTCTTTTTTTTTTATATTTTCTTCACAATAAAATTTTCCCTCATAAATTATTCTCATTGTTATGTTTGTATGGTACTGCAATTAAGAAAATAGATTGAAAACATTAATTTTGATAATATTTTCCTTATCATACATTATATAAACAGTAAAGACTTCAATGTTCTAACAAATTGTCAAAAATTACAAACTCACATAAATTATTATCAAGAATATAAAACAAAAGAAAAGGTTCCAATGTTATTGTACTATTAAGTATGAATCCTGTTTAATCATTGCGACAATAATTATTTGATATTAACCCAAGGAATTAGGACTTATTTATAAATCCTTTTATATTGCCACTATAATGCATATTAAAGTGGAATATTTATGCAAAGTATTATTATAGAATGAAGTCATGCGAACATACAATTTAAAAATTATTTTTCCAACCTTTGGTAGAGCACTATGCAAAATCACAAGATCCATGAATTACTTCTGTGTACGCTTTCAACGATTAGGCTCTGTCACTTCATTAAATAAAGGTGTTAATGAATCAACATCTTGTAATCCATCAAAATTACCAAGTGGGTCCAAATCATTCGTTTCTGTATCAGTTTCTCCAAGAAAATTGGCTTCCAGCAAATCCACAACATTCCTACATAAACTGTTAGAAACAGATTCGTTTGCAGTTTCATTGTGTAAATTTAAAGAGTTCAAGGTAGGACTTGAAAGCATTGGTTCATTAGTCTCCTGATAAGTTTCTTGTGATTGAACTGTATGTAATGGTGTTGAAGGATACGATCTTGATCCATTACTATCTTCTGCATAAGATGGTGTATATGTAGATACTGGCACAGGTAGTGGTGTATTAGGATAAGAACGTGACTGTATCATTTTCTGTAAAGCTCCACCTACTGGAATATCAAGTACATTTGATGGATCTAACATATCTTCTTCTGATAAGTTTAAGTTTGAATTTGGCAAAGCATCCAACACTATTGAATTGTTTTCTATTAAGCCTTCTTCTGCAGGTTGTTCTGGCAGAATTTGCAAACTCTGAGTTCCTTCTTCATCTAAAATATTTAATATATTCGTTATGTTTTCAGGCGTAATTTCTTTGTCACCCATTAAGAAATTTTGGTCATCTGATATAAAATTTGGATCAACATCATCGAGTAAGTACGTTGAAGTTCCTTCTGGTTGACCTATTGATCCAAAATCATTGAACTCACTAGGGACTGGTGTGGGTGCTATAGAACTGTTTGTAGACGGATTAAAACTCTGACTTTGAAAGGATGACAAGCAATGTTGTGTCGAAATAGGCGACATTAACGCAGGATTAACCATTCTATGTAATGGAACTGATTGCGATCTGTAAAGTTCATTGGTAAATTGTTTGTTATTATGAAACAATTCGCTAATTTCTTGATCAGGTTGACTTTTTTGATAAACGTTCTTAATTTCTTGCAAATTTTCCTGACTTGGATAATTAATAAGTAATTGTTTCTGTGGTACTAAATCAGAAGATAAAAATGCAGCACATTGTGGCCCTTGTCCTTCTCTTTTTGGGGTAACGGAAATTTGCGTTGTATTAGTATCTACCTGCACTTCTGACGATTTGGTAGAAATCAACGGTAACTGTGGCGTAGACGATGTTTGTCTAACTAAGTCTGGACCACTTGTAGGAACAACGAAGGTATCATTCTTACTAGTGTAAGGCATGCTACAAGATATCGAACGTGACAAGGATTTATGAGCACGAGCTCTGGAACTACTTGCTTGCAAATTACTTCTCGAGCGTGGCACAGGTGTATTTCGTGGTGAAACAAATGGACTGGCGTTTGCAGAATTAGACTTGGAAGCGCGACCATTAATAGGTGAATGTGGGCCTGGCGATATTGGCGTAAAATTAAATATTCGACGACGTGTGTTTGGACTTTGTGGAACTGTATTAGTAATAATACTTGAATCTTGTACATGTTCTACAACGTTCGTTTCAAAACTGACTCTACGTCTAGTATTACTTTGATTTGAATGATTTAATAAAGTTGGTAGTATTAAGTTATGCTTTTGAGTAATTTCACGTTTTTCAACATTTTGTCTAATGATAGTAGTAGGTAATACATCAGCGGGTGCATGTACAGTTCCTCCTTTCAAGTTCTGTTGTAGTATTAATCTTAGTTGCGAAACTTTATCAGATCTTGATATTTGTTCATCAATGGCAATAGTATTTGCTTCCACATCTGAACTCGATGAATTACTTTGTTGAAAATACTGTAATAATTCTTCCTCTTGTTCTTGAGAGTTGTTACCTCCATTCAAGTAATCATCTAAAGTATCCGAATCAATTGAGCCAAGTTTTCCGGTTTTACCAGCGAGATTTGAATTTTCTTGTAATAATCGAATTTGGTCTTTAGTTAAAACTGTAGATTCCTCTGTTACATTTGAATTAGTATCAAAACTGTTAGGACAACCATTTATTTTAATGCAACTTTTGGAACATGTTGATGGTTCGTTATCACAGTTTTTGGTAGGTTGATTGTTAGCAACCTCACTCGCTTTGCACTTGGTAGGTTTCAGATTACCAGCTAGTATCACCGAAATTTTCCCGGGACGTTGTATGGATGTGAGCTTAGGCAACAACACATTGGAATGCTCTACATTCTCTTGCATTTGTTGTTCTGTAAGTTTTGTTAGTTTTTCTGGGCTGGTTTCTGATGGCTGATTCAATACAATTGGATTGGCACGCTTTCTAGAATTTTTGGGTTTGATATCTCGCTGTGTATTTACGCAGTTGGTCATCACTACACTAGGGTTGCTATTATTCTGTACGTCTTCAATCGATTGTACCACTATATTATCACAGTTGGATTCCAGGGAGATGTTACATGGCTGACTACTAGCTTTAAGAACTTTTTTCTGTCGATTGGTTACTACAGCAGATAAATTTAATTTAGTTAACACGTTCTGTCCAGTTGATACATTTGTACCTTGAGATGACTGACTGGATTTAGTTTTCTTATTTCCCTTATTTGTCCCCGTTTTATTATCGACAGTCTTCTCTTTGTTCTGATTCTGAAACATTTATGGAATATTATATCTACAATTAGTATTTTCGTTTGAATAATACGGGATACTATAGTAGCGATGCTATTATATTCATCCCCCATTATTATTATCATTATCAAAAATTGTTTAACATGTTTCCCCTTTTTGTCATGTACAGAGTTTTGCTAGCCAAATTATAGATGTGCAAATTCTTGTGTTTCTTATGTTTTTAATTGCTGAAAAGTTGAACAATAAATTGTCTTATTTAGCCAATGCTTTCAATGTACTTAGAACATACTATTGATTTTACGTTTAGCATATGTAATGGGTACTTTCTTTATTAATCAAATACATGTGTATTTTATGGATTGTGACAATAGATTATCGCGAAACCATTCTGTATATTATTTTGAATAAGTATTCATTTTCTTGTTCTTTCATTCATTTATCAAAAATATCTTATATTTAACTATCATTTACACTGTGTTACTTATTAAAATATTTTGTACCTGTATGACAGCATCAAGATGACGGTGCTTTTGATCCCTTATATGTTCACGCTGTTGTAATTTTCGTTGCAATTGTAATTGTGCTTCTCTGAGCTTTCCAGATTTTCCACTTATAGATGTTACACGCACATCTGTGTTCGACTCTAAACATGTAATATAATTTATAACATTCATTTAATAAAATTACTCGAGAAATAAATAAATATAATCAAACCTTTATTTGTTGATGTATTAGAATTTCCTGAAGCACATAGTATGCATACAGCAGATAGAGATCGAGTATCAACACAAAGATTATCAACAAGATGACGTGCTAAGGCACTCAAAGTTGGAAATTTCAAGCCTAAGAGGCTTTCTGCCCATTCTCTGATTAATGTAGATGCAGCTCCCAACATTTCTTCAGTAATATTTTCATCTACTTCATCGCCCTAAAAGATTTAATATTAAGATAAAAATGTTCAATTCTGCATGTAGGAGCTGAGGAAAAATGAGGGCCCAAGCAGAAATCGAACCCGCGACATTCAGCCGGCAAGCCGGGACTCTACACTCATAGCCAAGGTGCCCTCCTTATTTCCTCGTTGTTATTGCTTCTGTTGATGGATAATGTGGCCCCAATACCATATATATAAATAATACTTTAAACTGATCTTAAATTGTGTTATTTTTTAATAGTATTAATTATTTAGTTGCACTTAATTACAATATTCATTTTAATTGGTAAATTAAAAAAAAATATTAACAACAATATTTATATATTAAAATGAATACGATGTCTTACAGTTTGAGTGCCAGATATATTAGGCAATGTTGGAGGATCCAATTTAACTCTTTTACGCATTCCAGCATAACAGTATCGTGAATTGCCTCTTGTGCCTAGCCTACGTGGTCGAACTCTTGGATATACTTGCTTCATAACTTTTCCAAAATCAGCAGTTGACAATGGTTTCATAGAATTCCGCATGCAATACATACTGTGAATAAATTAGAAATTTAAGTATGAGATAACAAAATACATTTTTCTCAAAAATTATTATTTTGCAGAATACTTATGTATATCATATTGGACATATTAGATTTAAAACACGTACTTATATTCATCATAAACTTCTTGTTTTGGCAAAGAGACATCTGGATCTTCTTCTAAATGCGTTTTAATCCACATGATAGTTTGATGAATTTCATAACGATTTCCTAATGGATTTAATGGTTGTCTCAAAGGATCAACAGTTCCTCCTGTATTAGTCAATGATAATGGAAGTTTCAGGTACAACAACAATTTTTCTTCTACTTTCAGTTGTTCAATTTGTGAAAAAATTTCTTGAATATGTGTTTTTGATTCTTCACTATACATAAAAATAAATACAATTATTATAATACGTAACATCTCATGTGTACTAAATATGCATTCTTCATAGGAGTAAGTAAAAAGGTTCTGGCACATAATTAATAAATAAAATTTTAATACATATATA
>NW_017100242.1:4976936-4977683 GCF_001263275.1 Habropoda laboriosa
TATTTGCTTTTATTAGTTGCTCTTTCTAAATTTCTTATTCTTTCAATTGATAAGATAAATTGATTAACAAATGAATTATCACTGCTTTTTAGAAAAATTGTATTTTTCCTCCATTTTGACCTATTTTCTCAGGATCTAAAAAAGCAAATTTAATGAAATATTTTGTGATAAATCTTAAGAAGTTGTTGAACATATTGAATGACAGAATTTGAAAAATAATGCCTACATTTGGACAGAGAGAAAAAAAGATCTTTCATCATTTTTTGAACAGTTTATTAAGTACCATGTAACTATCTTTCTAAAAGGTTTATAAAAAAATCTTGTATTAAATTTATTTAGCATTATTTTTAGAGTACTCAGTCAAAATTTGATTGAAATCGCTTGAGTGGTCTGAGAGAAAATGGGTCATGAATTTTAGTAATTTTCCATATGGATAAAGCTCAGTTGTGGGTTCCTTTAAGGCATTGAACGCCTATTATATCACTAGTCATTAAATTTGTTTTGACAGCCACTTTTATGTGTTAAAACAATAATTATGGCTATCAATTTAAAAACTTGTCATTATTATTATGTGATAACTACTACTCATACAAAACATCTATTCAAACTACCATATTACATAAAAAAACAGTAAAACTTTATCTTATATTTCTCTCACAAACCTACTATTTATGAAAAAAATTTTAGGCACTAATAGTGTGAATAACCTGTATAATTACAATTTTTTTTTTATCTTTAATTCTTTAG
>NW_017100242.1:4977973-4980391 GCF_001263275.1 Habropoda laboriosa
TAAGTTTTATTACAAATATGTATTTAAATTCACAAATTTAAACAATTTATAATAAAAAATACATTAAAAATGAAAAAAAAATGTAGTTGATTAATCAAATCAGTCATCTATTAAATTACGAAACAGTGTAAATATTTAAAAAATTTGTTATACTTAGTATTAACAAATTTTATGTTACCAAATTAAATTCATATATATTATGCAATATCCTGCTTTTTTAATTTTTAAATGCATCTTGTAATATAAGTTTTCAATTATCCCAATAACAAGTTCATAAATGTTTAGCAAAATTTCATGTTTTAAGCAAAGCAAAAAAAAAACACTAGAATAAAAAGGAAGAAATGGGCAAAAAGGGAGAGAGGGGAGGAAGAAGGCGAGCAAGCAAGCAAACAAGCAAGAGAGAGACAGGGGAGGAGAGAAAGAGAGACTTTGAATTAACCTGATGCTGTCTTCGATCATGAGCCGAATTTTGTCGCATTTGGTGGTTGTGCCATGATTCGTCAGGGCTGTGAACTTGGCCGCGATGATATCTTGAAGTAGGTCGTCGTCGTGGAAGCCGTTTGAAAATCTGCCGGCAGCCGGTCGCTGACTCGGCTGTAATTGCTTGTTATTATCGTTAATGCCGGCATTGATGCTACCGTCATCATTCTCGAGAGAAACGTCAGTTCGTTCCTTCTTAATTCGCCTGCCGTCGAACGCGCTTTCGTCGGCATTAAGCTCGATTCTTGCGGGTGGTTTGCTGACGCAGGGTTTAGTTTGATCATGGTTATCAGTACTCATCGTACTCCGTCAGCGGAGGCGCATCAATTATGTGTGTAAAAATTTATCACCTCCCGTAGGACGACGCGAGTATCCTACCATTTTGTCAGAGTCAGCTGGACTACTTGTTAGCATTGCACTCCCGGTTATTATACATGAGCGCCATTCAAGACCCTCCACTCGCGCGGACCGACAAGTCGCCGAAGCGCATACAATATAAGAATAACCGCGAATCCGTCATACCGATCTCACGCGCAACATTTTACCCGTGCCTCTTGGCATAGTTCATTTTGGCGGAATGCACTTATGCGCAACCCATGATAAACTTAAAACCCAGGATTAGTGGACGGTCTACTAGGCACGGAAATCTGAGCACTTTGCGCGTTCTTCAATCGTCATAGACCTTGCGCTTCGTCTTATAGAGTACATCACTTCATGTCGCTTTCTCTGATATATAAAGACATATTTTCATTGAAATTACGATTTCTTTAAAAAAGTCAATAATTGGTGAATTTGTTTTTTCTAGTCAAATATTCTACCATTGTATATTTATGTAAATATATTATGTTTTTTAATGTAGTGAACTTAAAAAATTATCATACTTCACAGAATAAGATTAAACAATAATGGTATTTTGTCTCCAAAAAGATTAAAAATGTAAATTTCAATCACTATAATTTTACCCATTTCATTTCTTGTATATCGAATTTCTTATTGGATATCTTTAGTTGAGTACATATAATTATTGGTTTATATACTTGTATACAAATAATGAAATATCATAAATATGATTGGTTATCATTAGTGGTACGCGCTGGTGGCACTGTCATGCACTTATGTTAGGTCTAGGGATTCGGTAAAAACGATGAACCTCATTGTACTGTTACGGTACCATATGAACACGGCCTTATGTTAGATGGCACCACATGATATGGACTTAGGCGCGCCAAATTCAGACTGTCAACTGAACAATCGAAGCAACAAACAAAAGCTTGTTAATACTTCCGCGGATTACTACTTAGCGACGCTCACTAAATAAATATTGATTTTGGTTGCTTGGTATCGAAACATCGCCAGCACGTAAAACCATTCGTTCTTAATGAACTAGGAACCAATCAAATGACTTGTTAAAGAATAAGCAGGGAAACGGTTTATATTATTGGATGTTAATATTAACAACAGCCCGCTACATTAGATCTTATATCCTGGCATCGCTTCGGCTCTCATTGGCATATTAACGCCAAAAGCAATAAGTCGCATTATTTGAGTATTCCAATTTGTAAAGTAAATGAGTAAATTATTCCAATTTTATAAAGTAAATTAGTAAATTAGTTTCATAGCTAAGAATATATTTGCTTTTATCTTTATTTAACCTTTCTTTAAAGTAATATTACATTTGAAGAGTATCCAAATCCCTTTTTCATCGAAATTGGAAACAGACACGCAGATCGAACGCGAGAAGAGCAGATCAGCGCTCCACGGGCGGGGATCCTATCATTAGCATGAAAATCCCTGCAAGGCCACGCAACAGTACATTATTCTAAATGAAAATCTGACTACAAGATGTGAGTGTTATGTCTCGTTAGTAAGGAAACTGATGTTAATAAAATATTATTTTTAATAAAATAAATATATATTTGATATTAATTTTTTTTAAAT
>NW_017100242.1:4981668-4982914 GCF_001263275.1 Habropoda laboriosa
GAATAATAAAATACATAAATTTTACATTAAATTTTTATTTATATCTTAAAAAGGTTCAAAATGCAAAGAGAAGAAAAGCAACTGGATTCTGCTTTGGAGGCTATTATTATGAGAGTAAACGATTTGAAAACAGCAATTGCTGCAATGATATTTAAATTAGAACATGAATATGAAACATTAAATTGGCCTAATTTTCTTGATAATTTTGCACTTATTTCAGGACATGTAAGTAACACAAAATATTTTAAAATTTATAAGTTATATTAGGTGTAGGAAAATGTTCGCAATGTTTTTAACAAAATTCGATACCTTATTTAAAAAAAAATTGAGATAAACTTAATTATTGAAATATTCTTTATTGTTCTCAATGAGTTTTCTTCATCTTTTGGGCAGCATGCAGATTACTAAAAACTTTGTGGCTTTGATGCAATGAAGTCATTGATAGATTTTCAGATATCATTAACTATATTAAAGTGTGTATTAGTAAAGTGATATTGTAATGATCTTAACAAATATTAGTTAGATTGAGCCAAATATAGAAAATAAGCCACGTGTGAAATAAGTTAATGACTTTAGTTACTTGAATAACATATGGCCAAGCATTGTCATGCAACAAGCATAACTTGACTTTTTGATCAATGAATGCTATCCTTTTTTTCAATTCTTCATTCAAATTTATCAACAAAATGTTAAGCAACACTTTATTTTAAACAAGTAAATGTCAATGCTGTGAACAATCTAAAGAGCAGGAAGATATTTCAATTTGAAATCATTTTATAGATTGCAAATTAAAAAACAGCAAATTGTTTCCTACACCTAGTAAAAAGCATAGAAAATTTTTTATTAGTAATGTCACTTTTGTAGAATAAGTATACTTATAGCATAAGTATATTAATGTTCATAGATGTAGAATGATTGCATTTAAAAATAAATTTTTTATAGCTAACTAGTCTTTCAAAAATCCTTGGACATGATAAAGCACCAAATTTGAGAAATTTAACAGTTTTACCATTGCGGTTAAGTCCAGAGAAGGATGAAGAATTACTTCGCCTAACTGAAGGTAGAATTCCCACATTTGCTCATGATTTAGTACCAGACTATCTACGAACTAAAGTGGAACCTCAAGCTGAACAAAAAATGATGCAGCTTGAAGCAAAAGCTGCAAATTTAAATTATGAAACATCGCATGTAAGGAAAATCTTATTTATATATCATCTTTTTACAAATTAATTATGAAATTTTTGTA
>NW_017100242.1:4982928-4992765 GCF_001263275.1 Habropoda laboriosa
TAAAGAAATAATTGTATTTCTGTATTATCATATAGTAGAAGCTTAAAGATAATTTAAGATGTTCTATTTCTCTTTTAATGTGCTAACTAAACAACAGGACTGCAATGTAAGCTACTATCAGCTAGCTTTCAGATTTTATTAGTTCCATTCGCTTTGGACTGAAATTAAAATAGTTATAAATTATACATCGAATAATTTTGATATTTTAAAGATATTCTGTAAAAATATGTTTTATGTTTTTATTTTTATATTTAAAGTATATTTTTTAATATCCATTTGAATACCAATATATTAAGTTTATATATGTAAAAATTTAAACATAACTTAAGTATTTCTATCCTGATTTGTATGAATAACTTTCCTCTAACAGTTTAGAAAATTATAAAGTTCTGTAACCGGTCCATTTAGCGAGTGGAACGCTAAATATCACTTGTTTTCTAAAATATGGATAAACTTCATAATTTTCAGAAACAAGTGGCTCAGTATACAAAAGTTATTAATCATGTATGGGATATAGCAAATAAAGCACGCGAAGAATGGGAAAGTGAAGCTGGGTCTAGAGCAACTCAAGCGCAGACTAGTAGTACGGCAGACACTCATGCTCTTGTAGCAGCTGTGGGTATGGGTAAAGGTTTAAAGGTAAATTCTTTGTTAAATATAGCACTCCTTATATATTGTCTACATAAACACATACATATGTGTCTTACCTCCCACGTCGTCCAAGAAGTAGTTCCTTTGCGCTCGTTCAGTTTCACACAACACCTTGTTTTCTCATATACTTCCATGACTTTCCTTTTCAGCCAAGGGCACACCACTTATGTACATAATACCATTATGAAATATTTTAAATTTTTATTTATTACAGTCTGATTCTGTCCAAATGGTTCAGTCTGGTGTAAATTCGGTACCTAGTGGAATGATGGTAGGTAGGCCTGGAAATCAACAAACTTCAGGACAAGGATCTCTAGGAAATCAATCTAGTAAGATATCTGTCATACTTTTCTTAATCCTTCAATAATATTTTTTAATTAAAATTTCAATTTGTAATAATAACTACATATTTTTTGTATTTGTAGTGGGACAAATGAGTAAAGCTCCAAGTGCAATCAAAACTAATATTAAAGCAGCATCACAAATCCATCCATACAGATAAATATAGAAATTCAATTTTTAAGAATGTTACTTTAGGAACGTTAATTCTATTTCTTTATTAGTTTAATATTAACCTTTTTCTATGAAATATATAAGAAATAATATAACTTGTTAAACTCTCGGACTCTGATTCTGCGTTCTTACGAATATTGCACTTTATGCCATCTAAGATATTAATGTATGTATAACTGATAGACTGATTTCTATTTAACTGATTTATTTCGGCGAATTAAGAGAAGAGTTGGAATATTGATGGTTTTTTCTGATTGACTTTTTTATATACCAGAGGGGAAGATCTTAGTAACCGGTAGGTAACTCTGATAACGATAAACTCTGATAAATTAGCAGAGGGTCTTTTTGATTTTAATACGAAATTTTTTACTATATCTCGAGAGTCAGGTGGTATAGATGGTAATTCACTATCGTGCTCGGAGTCTTCAAGATCTGCTCCTGCTATAGTCTCTTGTATGTCCTGATCACTGACATGATCAACCTCTTCTACTTCATCTGGCACTAACTCTAGTTCAAGGTCTTCGTCTTCGTCTTCTTGGTCATTCAGACTGTTGTGACTATCTGCTTTATCAGGCTCGATTAATTTTTGAAAAACCTTTATGGTAGTTTTTGTTTTGCTGTGTTGGTTTCTTTATGCGAGTTAATTTCTCTACAATTTCCCCGACAGAATGTGTAATCCCGACTTCCGGGAGTGACATTGATAACATTAGCTGATCCTTTGGATCTGTCAAGACTGAAACATTCCACTTACTGGGAAGAGATGAGAAAAAAGACTCATCTTCATATAAGTAATAGAAGAATTTAGCAAGGGTCTGATGGAGAAAGGATCCAGACGGTTGGAAGCTTGAGTCCCACTCGCTCATCCTAAATAGAAGTGTGCTATCTACTTGATGTTCTTTCTTCTCTCTGATTGTCAATCTATAATCTGATGAGCCCAACATAGTCATAAGGAAGCCCGAGACCATCCTTAGATCTGACTGTGCAGACTCTAGCATGTTTGCTTCTTCACTAATTATTGGTGACTTGCCTTTTCTCCCATTCATTTCCGTCTTGAGAAAGGCACATGAAGGGAGGTTTTTAATTTGGAAAATTAACCAACCCTGCATCACCCCCCTTCCAGTGCACCCGTAGCGCGAGATGTCCTTGGAGCGGGAATGACGAGGATGGTTCTTGGCGGAAAGAAATTTGGCAATAAGGGGAAAAATCCCGTCAAGTCAACTCTGCACCTTCGACCTTCTATGAATTACCGAAGGCGAAGCTCGGTACAAACATATGTCTTCGAAGTACCCTTTGCGATGTGACTTTGATACCTTGCTTGATTGAACTGAACAATGACCGAACCTTTAATAATTGAAAGTTTCTATATGCTGCATATTGGCTGCAGGCCGGCCTACTGAAAGTAATAAAACGTTTTAAAAAATCAAAATTCACGATTTCTAAATGTATCATAAAATCGTCCCCTTGCTGTTCCTAACATAACTACTTGGTCTCTTTGAAAAATATAAATTAAAATTCACACTAACTCTGTCCACCTCAAATATCTCCATTATTTACTCAAAATTCGCAATGCTATCAAATTTGACCATAAAAAATTGGACATTCCATTTAAAAAAACAAAATAACTTCCTCATCTCTTCTATGCCTCCACCAGCAAAGGAACTATTGCCACCATATTATATTATATTTTTTTTTTGCAATCATATAACTTTTGTAAATAATGTTTTCACTTATTTCTTGAAATAATGGAGATATTTGAAGTGGACAGAGTTGGTGACATTCTGTATATATAGAAATAAAACATTAATTACATAAAAATACGATTTATAAAACCGTTATTCACAATATTTATTGCCTTTTTCGAGATACAATTGCATATGCACGTGGGGATAAACGTTTATTCATAACTGGAATAATTTTTGCTTCTAAACCCTGTTCTGCCATCCAACATAATCGATCTTGTAAAATAAACGACTCTGCTGGCGCTTGCAACATCAATTGTAAACCAGTGTACATTTCTACAATTTTTAGTTTATTACAGTGAACTTTCCATAATTGCATTATATTTTTTTCATGCATGTCAAGATTGGACTGTACATCTAAAAAGCAATATTATGAAATTTTTCTATGACATAAAATACAAGAGAAATAAATACGTATGTATGTATGTATAAAAGGTATCTTTTTATACTTTTGCTTATTATTTATAAACAAACTTCTAATTATTTAATATTAATATTTTGCAACATTACCTTGTTCTTCAACTTTATCCCCTTTTGATGGTTGTAAAATATATCTGTGTAATGAATCTCTAACATAAGTTTCAAAATTTAAACATTGGGATTTTCTTGTTCCTTTACGATTACGTTTCTTAAGAAAGAATCCATCTAAAACATTTTTCATTTTACATTAAAGTTAAATAAACATTTCAAGTAAAAGAATGTGATACGCACTTTTAGCTGCATATAACTGAAGGACAGCCCTTGCAAGAACATAAAAAGAATGTTCATTGTGTGTTTTAATAGACATATTACACCATCTATCTGCTGGCTCTTGGCATGCTAACCGTAAAAATGGTTGTCTCAAAAAAAAACCAATATCAAAGTTATTATTATTAATTGCACTTTTAAGACAACTAGATAAGGGAAAATTATGAAAGTATTGTTTTTCATTTGATGTATTTATTTTTATATTTTTTGATATTGAAAGTTTATGGTAACAACAAGGAACCATAATAAAAACACGTGCCGCTTTCATATCTCGAAATATTTTCGATGCATGTATGCTAAGATCCCCGCAGGCATGTAAGCCAATTAAACAAACATCTGACTTCTCCCGAAATTCATTATATAAAATGGTTTCTATTGTTTCAACCGAATTGTGTGTTAAATCACAACAGTTATATTTAACATATGCTAATGAATCAGGATACATTTTAAGTTGCCTATTTCGAGCATTATTTACAATTGCTTGATTTTTTTCAAGTCCAAGAACTTGATATCCATATAAATGGAACAATAATTGACAAATATACCCCTGTAATGAAAACATTTATAGGATAATTTAAAAAATAAATGCAAATATCTTTTATTAGTAGCATGTTTATTCAAACACGAATTTCTTACCAAGCCTGTACCCAAATCAACAATAATTTTAATATTCTGTGGTGCACACTGCGTGTGTATCAAATGTGTCAAATGTATTATTTCATGTTGTTTTTTTAAACTAAGTCCTATTTGAAGGTTTTTTGGTAATTTTGTTGACAGCATAGTGTTCATAGTTGGTAGTCGATTAATGCAGCTGCATTTATTAACAAAATTCTTTAAAGTTTCTGACCACTGTGGCTGAAAAAAATAAAATATTTTCATATTATAAAAAATTAATGTAAATAAAATTTATTTACATATTTTATTACATTTATTTACCAACCTTTGTTATCTTTCTCACAACAAAATCATTAAGTTCTTCATTTTCTAAAGTTTGCAAAACATTCAACCATTGTTTTGGAAATAAATCAAGTAATCCTTTAGTTAACAAATCAGTAACAGGAGTATTATAAAGCCACTGTGTTTCAATAAACAAGTTCAATGCATCCAAGAAGTATATATTTTCTGTATGTTCTCTTACACATGCCATCTAATTTAAAGGAAAATGTTTGTACTGAAATGCAATTATAATATTTTCTACAATGATAAACTTGCATAAATGTAATTTTTATAATATTTATTTTACAGATATTTTTTAGTACATTGCAAAAATCATTGTGAAAATTACAGCAATTATTTTCTGAACATGCATATGTATATATGAACACATAATGACAATACATTTATTTTAATAGAAAGTTCATTCAACTGCTCTTGCTTGAGTTTCTTCTTTTTGATTTTCAACCCTCCAATTTTCTGAATGCCTATTTAATAAATCATGATTAACTGGTCCAATCAATGCACGTCCTACTTTAATATGTTTCTGATCAGGTTGCAAATATTTGCTAGCAACATATAAAAGCTGATCTTTTGTTACAGTTTTTAATCTTTGTCTTTGTTCTTGAATATCATCATCTGTTAAATTATATTTAAACTTAATCATTCCGCGATTGTTTGGAGAAACTGGTGCGTCAAGATGTTGAAATATTCCTAATTTTGCTTCATCAATATAACTTTCAGGTAGTGGATGCTTTAACAAAAAGTCATAAGATTTTTCAAATAAATCTAAGGTACGAGTAGAATTAGGATCTCTATAAGAATAAAATGCAAAAATTCCATTTAATGATAATATAGCACCACCAGCATAAGCTCCACCTTTTTCTCGAATTTCTGGATGTAAATAATGTGATGTGATTAACTTAGAAAGTACTTGTAAAGGTGCATAATCTGGATCGGTATATGGGATGGTAAATATTGCTTTAGCTGTGTAGTTTACTGTATATGGTAATACATAGTGAATAGCACTATCTTCAACTTCAATGTTTTGATCATGCGTAAAGGTATATGTATTTGTAGGTGTGCCTTTCAATGCACTATAAAAATCAGTAATACTTTCTAATATTTTATGTTTGTTATTTTCACATAAATTTATTGCTGACCTCAAATATTGTTTATTTAAAATATAATGAGATATTTCTTGCATTTGAAGTAATACAGAACTTAAATCTCGCATTTGTGCTATTTTTTTCATTCTTGAAACATATTCTAATCCAGACAAAGTTTCCTTGAATTTAGTAACTGGTGAAACCAAACTGGCAGCACTACTCATTGCATAGGAATGTCCTAAATCTGCAATTCCATTAACTAAATCTGCAGCATTTATTTTAACAAGTGTTGTAAATCTTTCAATATCTGACAACTTGATATTATTAAACAGTTCTAACCACAGTTTCCACATATCATTCACATTACGATCTAAACAATAAGATTCTATTAGTATTCCTTCTTCATATTGTAATAAATTATTTTTATGTTCAACAATATGATTCATAAAATTTAAGCCTCCAGTTTTCAATCTTATCATTTGATCGAAATTTCTATAATCATAATTTTTTGTACCCATCTTTGAAATAATATTATTAAAAAGTGGTAATAAAGTTTTTAATTCTAGTGCTAACCCTTGAGTGTTAAGAATTCCTCGATAGTAACAAACACCATTTGTTGGTTCAGTAGCTATTTGTAAAGGTACATTAACCACCTTTACATCCTCTAAATTATATCGTTCTACATCTGCTTTTATATCTTCTATTTTTAAAGTAGGAAGAACATTTACATCTTCTTGCTTTTGTTGTTCTTCAAGTAAAATTTTTCCATCAATATAAATTTGATTTAATTCTTCTTTGGAAAGCTGTTTCAGTTTAGATTCTAATAATTCCCTTTCAGCAACTGCTTTTTCATGATCATATTTTTCATATGGCAACATTGTTAATGTCAATCTATGATTATTATCCATTAAGTACATTTTTACTATTTCTTGGAGATATTTGGGATTGGTTTTTATTTTTTCTTTGAATTTTATGATTGCTTCATTAATTCTCATTGCTTGTATAAGATCTCCATTATGATTCCATAATGGTGATAAATTGAAAAGTAATTGTAATCCAAAACTAGAAGTTTGATGTTTTACTTTAAGTTCAATACTGTGTAAAACAGCTTCAATATGATCCTCTTTAAAACCTTCTTCAATAACATTTTGTACAGTTTCATCAAAGATCTTTTCTACTTTCTCAAAATCCTCTCGTTTAACACCAAGCAAACTCACAACAAACATGGTATCCTTACATAAAGAATTATATCCTGTCATTGGGCCAAAAGCAACTCCTACTTTTGATTCTACTAAAGACTTATAAAAAGCTGAATTTGGACCATTCAAAAGAAGTTGAGATAGAATGTGCATTTCAAAAGTCTTTTGTATATCAGTTATGTCATTACACAAATGACCAATTGCTATACTGCCTTGTCGATTAGGATCTGCAACCATAGGATCTGGTCTACATGTAACATGTTCTTTCCTTGGAATGTCCCAACGTTTCTCTGAAGGAACTTCTGACATGTACGTATCTATCTTATCCATTAGAAACAGGTATTGGTCATTAATAAATCTTAAATGATCTTCTAATGGAAAATTGCCATATGAATAGAATCGAGAATTAGAAGGATGATAATATGTTAGATGAAAATTAAGCAGATCATTATATTTTAAAGTAGGAATAACTAAAGGATCTCCTCCAGAAATTACTGCATATGTATGACTAGGTAAAATGCGGTTCAATAATTGTTCGGATAATATAGTCTGATTTTCATTGAAAACACCTTTCATTTCATTAAAAACTACTCCTTTAAAAACTATAGGTGAATTTTTATCATTTATATCTGCATGTTCTAATCTCCATCCTTCCTGTTTAAAATCAAGTTCTCTCAAATTTGGTTTAAATACAGAATCTAGATATACTGATTGTAAATTTCGATAATCTTTTAAGTTTTGTGTAGAAAATGGATATATAGTATAATCAGGTCCTGTCATGGCATTCATAAATGTAGCTAATGATCTTCTTAACATTTTGAAAAATGGATCTCTACATGGATATCTTTCACTACCACAAAGGGTAGTATGTTCTAAAATGTGAGGTAAACCTGTAGAATCTTCTGGTGTTGTACGAAATCCAACAGAAAACACATTGTTACTATCATCTCTCATTAAATGCAAATATTGTGCCCCAGTACCCAAGTGAGTTAATCGTATTGCAGTTAGATATATTTCATCTATTTTTGCAACTTCATCTACTATGAAACCATGAATAATTTGTCCCTTTTGAAATTTACTGGCTTCGTGGTGTAGTACATTTGTTTCACAGTTTGTTACATTAGAAGCTACATTTCTTTTGGAATAAAAGTTACAATGCCTTAGATATTGTCTGAATCCAAACTGACGTAAGTAAGAATTTTGTGATATACTGAACATTCTTAACATTTTTCTGCAATACTTCAATATCTGCAAAAAGTTAAAGACACTAACTATGATTTTGTGTCAACTAGACCATGTACAGCAAAATATTACTCAAAATATATGCTTTCTTGTACAATATCACTCACGGAAGTTAAATATTGAAGATATGTATACTTTTTAGAACAATATACATAAATTATCTAATATTTGAATTTAAAAAGGAATCACAGCACACGATTTTATAGCAATGAATACTAATGTTCATGTTCATTAATAACAATTATTTGGTAGTGGTCTATTAAATTGAATAGTGATCGTAATAATAGTAATTACGCATGAAGATTTAAACTGACAATAAGAACATTTAAAATTACTAATGAAGTTCAACGATAATGTATAACTGTGCTGCAAGCTACTGGTTAAATGCGGTATCAAATATATATGAGAGTAATCAATTGAAATAAATTCAATAGCTTATAATTATGAAATCAGTCAAATAATTTTACATTTTACTATTCTTACCTTTTGATATTATTATATGGAGCATAAGTGCTACATGCCGACTGCCAACGTTTAAAAACTTATATATATTAAGATGCATTGCTTTACCGAATCCCTAGAGCTAACATAAACGCACAGCGGCGGTGGTCCTATGTGAAATGGAATATTGTGATAGAATCATCGCTTCTGTATGTTGGTTAGTTCTAGGGATTCAACAAAATCGCTAATAAATCATTTTGACCCGGTCGGTCGTTTTAGCGACATGTGGATTTATGTTTAATAATTATCAAGGTTCGCGGATTCTGAGAGTCAGAACCTGAATGACCACATGCTGTTTCGGAAAACGTACGTGGACCATCTCGCATAACGGAAAAATAATTAACGGATAATTAGTGAACAAGAGAATAATATTTGAGCTTTTTTGGTGTTTCACATGTACTACGTTGATCATTTTGGATATATAAATTACAATTTAACAGTAGATTGAGGTGATTATCCTATGTTACAATAGGTATGAACTATATTTAAATATAAAGTAAAATTATGATTATGGTTACATTTAGTTCGTTCCGAATATGTATATGGGTAAATACGTAAACTAGAGTGAGGGAATTCACATGAGAATCATGAAGGGTGGACCTCATAGCTGCTTTGCATGAGCCGTGAAATGTGGACGGCATATGCTAGAACTTTAAGTTTCTTTAGTAATAAATTGGTATCGTACAATTTTTTCGTCCTAGAGACATTGTAATTTATTTGTCAGCGGTAGTGTTTGTATGTGAAATGGCGTACAACATCTGATAATATAAATTAATGTTCTTACTTTATTAATATTTAATACAACCCATACTACAAAAATAATTAAACGTAATTTGTGGAAAATAACAAAAAAGAAAAATTTGTATTTATTATTTGTGAAATTATGTTGAAACCAAAAGCTCTGACACAAGTACTTAGTCAAGCCAATACAGGCGGCGTAGAAAATACGTTGTAAGCAATTTTGACTAAAATTTAACAATGTTTCTTTTTTTTAATATAATGCAATATGTTTCAGATTATTAAATAGAGATGGTGGTTTATTAGCTTATAGTGGTTATGGAGATAAAGATGCAAGAGTAACGGCAGCTATTACTAGTAACATTTGGTCAGCTTATGAAAAAAATGGACGGAATGCATTTAAGGAAGATGAATTGCAGTTTGTATTGATGGATTGTGTGGTAATTAACAAATGTTTTACTATTA
>NW_017100242.1:4992892-4994001 GCF_001263275.1 Habropoda laboriosa
TAATATAGTTGTCTATAATATACCTTCTAATCAACAATAGTTAACATATTTATTAATATTTATTGCTAATGATAGATTGTAGTTTATCATATATAAGTATTGATTAATTTTATGTTATGATCATTGTATGTAAATTATGATATAAATATTACATTGGTATGAATTAATTGTATATCTACGAATTTTATTTACAAACATTAATATTATGTTGGCACTATTATTGAATTTAAGTTATTGTTTGTTTTTGTTAAATAATTTTCATTATTAGACATCCTTATTGTAACTGCAATGTAATTATTCAGACTAAGCAACAAAATTTTGTAGTGAAAAAATCCATAAGATAATAATTTATGTTTGATAGTTTCGTTTATATAAAACAATGAAGTAGTTTATATAAAAAATTGAGATAAAATTAGGGCTATAAGGTACCCTTTTTAATTAAACAATTTTTTTAGGAGGGCAAGGTTGTAATTACTGAAGTAGCAAATTTATTGTTATGTTTGTATGCAAAAGAAAATGTGGGTTTTGGTTTATTAAGAGAAAAAGCACAAGCACTAGCAAGATATCTTGACCAACCACTAAAGACAATAGCCAATATGCCTTGATCAGCGTATGTTTAAAAATGCATTTCATTATCTGTGCTATCATATTTAGTATTATATTCTAATACTTATGTTTTCTAAAAATTAGTACTTGGTACTACCTTGTAACTAGTATATTTTGTATTGATATAAAGTTGTGCATTAGTTTATACATTAAAATTTATAAAAGTATGTTTAATAATCCTAAAAATTATTATAAATATTATTCATATTTACTATTTACAATATAATATTAATACTTGGCTTTTTAATATGTATTTATCACCATAATGTATAAGATATTATTTATTAACTAGCATTCTATATAACCATCTTTATCTTTAAAAAAAAATACAATTGATACAAATAATTAAGTTTGAGATACTATTAAAAAAATAATACAACACAGAATAAAAACTCACGCATATAGGTACTTTTTAAAAAAATATATGTAGTTGTGTCAATTTGCACTTGTAACATAATTATTATCATTACATTGATATTATTTATATTTTCATTGAAAATTTC
>NW_017100242.1:4994117-4996113 GCF_001263275.1 Habropoda laboriosa
GCTATTATAAGAGGAACTAAATGATTTTTTGTTTTTGAGAAGTAATTTTTATGTAGAAGAAACTTATTTATATTGTTCATAAGTTTGTTTCATTTTTAAATACTTATATTGTTAATCAAGGTTTGTAAATAATTATAACAATTAAAGTACATTATTGTACTAAAATTGTTATTCAAACAAATTACAAATGAAAATTATATTTTGTAATAACTTTAATTATAGCCTATAACATTATTATTTGGAAATAATTGTTTACTCTATTATCCAATCAACATATAGTAAGAAAAAGTACAATGTAAATTGCACAATTTAAAACTAATTGTTTTATATTTTTCACTGGTAAAACCTCTAATTTAAATTTTATGGTATGTAAAGTAGGGCGCCTACATTTATGATGTAGACAGTGTTGAAAGAAATATATTTTGAAGAATTACAAAGAAATATTTATGTAAAATTAAGTATTAAATTCATATGTTTATAATAATAAACATGTATTATTTTCAAAATAATTATTAAATAAGTATATTCTACATAAATGGAATTGTTTTTATTTTAGATCCATAATTTGTACGTGATAAATTCGCTTTCATGTTGCTTTTACTTAAATACTTCCTCCTATAATTATTCCTTTATTTAATTTGAAATAATTATCAGTATTAAAATTTATTTTTGAATGCATACAAATATTACTTTCTTTTCTAATAATAAACATCAAACAGTTAATAGACTAAGTACAGTAATCCCCGCTTAAGTGACGCAGGTTCCGATTGCGTTGCGACATTTATTTGGGGAGATAAGTATTTCTGGGATTTGACGGCTGTTTTCTCCCTTCGATTCGCACACTTTTTGAATGCATCGAAGGCGAGAGTATGCAATATTGAACGCGAATGAAATAGAAAGGTTCGACAGCAGATTACCCGTATAATTCAAATTCATTCAAACATGGTCATGTTTGGTATTATTTTCATTGGAAGAACCTTAGCAATTTGATTAAAATAATCCCATAATTATAATCCCATAATATACAAATTTTATTTTTCTTATTTTGATAATTCATTGATGGCTGGGATATCGTCGATTATGAGATTGATAACGCGAGCGCTCGGTCCGTCGAAGCAGTTCCAGAAATTCGTGGGAATAATTCTCCGACACTCAAAGCGAGGATTACTGTAATCTGTCTATGAAAGTGCTAACTCTTTTATATGTAGAGTTATATATCCCTATGCTTAGTGTGATAATATGTAGTGAGTACTAGTATTAATTAAATTAGTGACACAAG
Source organism: Habropoda laboriosa (assembly GCF_001263275.1). Classification (NCBI taxonomy): domain Eukaryota; kingdom Metazoa; phylum Arthropoda; class Insecta; order Hymenoptera; family Apidae; genus Habropoda; species Habropoda laboriosa. The sequence goes on from NW_017100242.1 coordinate 4,995,397, forward strand.
GTTAAGATAAAACAATATTGGTTTTCAATATAAGTAACATTGTACATTACAGGAAATTATTATATTGGTCCTAATTTTCCTGTCAGTTTTTAATACAAAGGATAATGATTATGAACCAAATAATACATTTTAGTTATAGATTTTTATAGTTATGTTTCTTATTATGAACTATACAATCAAACTGTTTCTGTGTTAAAGTTTACTAACACATTGTGTCAATGTAAAAATGTAATCAGTTAATAGCATAACTGAACTGTTTTATATTAATATCTAGAAAAAATCTTGTTTCATGAAACTATTATATAAGTGTATAAATAATATACAATTTATTACATGTCATGTATAATATAACTCTAACAATATATTACCCATGATAATTTAATGTTACATATATTCTTTTTCTCATGAATAATGCTTTTAAATATGAGTATATTGTCTACAACACTTCCTTAATAGGCCTTCAACAATTGACAACCTATGTTAATACCTGTTATAAAGTGCTTTTATTTTTATAATAATAACAGATTTGTTGCTATCTTAAATATCTATAAAAATAGATATTCATTTAAAATAAGTAGGGACATATAAATGAAAAAAAAAAAGATAGAGAAAATGAAGTAATATATCTTTTGACATGATTATTATAATCCATTATTCTAATTGCATTGCTTGGAACATAATATTGTACAATACAAATTATATGAATTTAGAAAATTA
>NW_017100242.1:4996193-4996637 GCF_001263275.1 Habropoda laboriosa
TTTTGTATATTCATAATAAATTACTTTTGTTAAAAATTACATTTTTTCGTTTGTATCAACATTATTACATGTCAAAATCAGGTTTATGTTTGTAGTTATAACTTTGTATCAGATAATTGAAAATATCATTCTAGGTATACAAATATTATTTTATGTTTTATAGCGGCAGTGCGAAGGTAAGTAATTTAGATAATGTTATGATAAAGACATGATTAGAAAAGAAATTTTTTTTGTACAATTTGTTACAAAAAGATAAACTATTTACTACTAGAGAGTATTTATGTTCATTGTAGAAATTTGTATGAAAAAGATTGCCTTTATGAATGCTATTGTCTTTTAAACTATTTAGTGAAATTAAAACATAACTTTGCAATTGCTAAATAACAATTTTTTGTTCATATCATATTAATATTGGTGATTGCATGTACATTAATATTCTTGTTT
>NW_017100242.1:4996686-5001842 GCF_001263275.1 Habropoda laboriosa
ATTTTACTTCACTATTAATTTCCTTGATTATAAAATGTATGATCCCATATGGAATGACTAAGTGCTATTCCCCCACTACAATCCATGTCCATTTCTGTCAAATGTTTATTAAAAGTAAAAAAAGGTCGCAAAATTCATTTATCAATGTGATACTTTCAGTTCTTAAAGCTTCATCTTGTGTTGTTGAGTAATAACTACATATCTACAAAAGGTATTATGCCTTTGCACATTTTCTTTGTTATCACCACCATACGTGAAAAATGAAATAATGAAGATTTGTATAAACTTAAAATTCTATATGTAGAAATAAAAACAGTCTTCATCTTGTTGCTGCACAGTTGATTTAATTAAACGAAGCAAGAAAAAAAGGACGGATTTAGAGATTACATGCGAGAACCCTTCTGCTGCAGAACCTAAAATACAATTTAACAATTGAAACTTATTAAGATTATATTAAAATATTTGTATTACAAATTGCATTTTTACAAAAGGAAATAAAACTTTTTGTAAGACAAATGAATGTCAGTTATCTTTAGCATTGTTCAGCCTCTGCATTTTGTTGTATATGTAAACATTACATTACATTAAAATTCCTATAAATTTTTACAAAAATATTCCAATGACAGTAACTGAAGATTTTTGATCATGGTAAAAAAAATAGTGTGATACTATTACTACTACTACTACTAGTTTTATAAATTATTTAGTTTTCAATAATGTTGTATACATTTAGTATATTTCAACAAAATTTCTTAAACAATAAATTTTACTATAAGTGTAATAGTAATATTTTTTCAAAGGTAATTCTGTCATGCAATAATAAATCATGCAGGATATAGGGTAAAAAGTAACCAAACCAATAAAAGAAAAATTTCTTTATTTTCTATTTAGCATGCGATACAAAAAAAATAATGTGGTACATACAGCACATGTCAGAGGCAGAACATGCTCATGCAAATTGGCCCCTGAATTGGCACTTATTAATATGAAATATTTTGATAAGTAAAACAGAACTAATTTCTAATAACATCATACTTTAATTGAAATTACAAAAACTACAGATGGTAAAAATAGAGATATTTGTAACTTTTTGGTAAAAACAATATAAAATAAATTTTTGCATAAAATGTAATTTCTATTTAAAAGTCATTATGAAGAACTTTCATATTGTCTTGTGTTATAAAACAAGTATTTATAACATATTCTACATCAAGTAAAAGATTTATAGATAAAAATATTAAAATAAGTGTAAATGTAACTTATATATGTTCATAACAATTGTACAAGTGATCCTTGGTTTCTTTAGTAAATGTTCATCAGTCAAATTCAAATCACATCTCCTATAACTTCACTAGAATTATTGTTACATACATTATTATTATAATACATTTTATTTAGGTTTTATATTTACTTATTACAATTATTAAAAAAAAAGTCGATATTTATTACAATTAGATTTATACCTTTTATATAATCAACATAATACTATGATAATACTGATACACTATAAATCTTTTGCTTCAAATATTACAATTCCATGTCTATTAGTTGTCATTCCAATATTTTATTAATTAAAATGTTTAATAGCAAAGTATAAATACTTAATTATTAACATTAATAGTATAACCTGACATTGAAGCCATGATATAATAAAAATGTAATAAAACCAAAATTATATAGTAATTTGACAAAATAATAGAGAACTTATATGTGATTGCTTTGATTGAAAGAATGATGTGAAAAACTTGAATACGATAATGGTACCTTAACACGATCTGTTGATTCTTGTTCCTTGCTACTGAGCTGACTGGCCCCATATTCACGACTAACCACACATAGAAATTCAGCATGATCATCATTTCCATAATTGTATTGAGATCCTATGTTGATTAACTAAAACATACAAAAGTAAAATTTGTTTAATATTTTTTTACTCTAACTTGTGAATTAAATTTTATGACTGTTGTAAAATTGTTTGAATAATAAAATATTATATTTTCACATGATTAATTAAATAAAAATATTGCTTTTAGTTTTACATGTAAGGAATACCTGCTCAAATTTCCACCCATCAGACATAGTTGATACCATTTGAGTTAATTCATCCTCATGACATTGAATTACTCTATAAACATGCTTTTTTGAATCTCGTAATGGTCTAGTATCTCTTAATATTATTCTTTCTTCAACTAGCCGAATTAGTTCTGTAATATTATAAAATTCTGCTTCTTCTAAAACTCCTTCTTCTGTTAAATCTTTATTGATGACCAATTTTCCATGACGTAAATAATTTAAAACAGGACTAAAATATGTTGGATCACGATCTATCAAATATGCTCCAGTGTGATCCTGTAGAATGAGATGTACAAAAAAGTTTGTCTATTTAATGTATCCTTTTTTAGAGTCTATGTTTTATTTCATATTTTCATATAAAACTATAAATTATTTCATAATAACTGACATGTTACATTATGCATAGCTAATGTGCAATTACCTAAATATGATGTATGTCAAATTAGTATATTAAATTAGGTATAAATTTTTTAAACTATCAACAATTATGACAACTTCTTATATTAGTTAAATTTGCATCTCTCTTATACATAAAATGTTTACAAAAACAATTAAATTGACTTATGTAAATATTGTCTTTATTAAACATATATAAATTGTAACTAACATTTATATATAGAAGAAAATATTTAACGATGTTTGATAATCTTTTAAAGTTGGCGGTTATTTAAAAACATCAACTAACCCTGTCCGAGATAAGGTCAGAATCTTCTTGACACAATCGGTAGAGAAACGAATTAGGGTCTCTAGCTAAAGTAGTTTTTGTTGTCAAAAAATATGTACCACCAACATTTAATCGAACCCACTGGTTATTACACCGTTTCTGAATATGATTTTCTGTCATTTCGTGCGAATTCGTGTCACTGAAATCCGCCATACTTGCTCCAAACTCAGCAAGTTTAGTTCACAGATTTTGTGACAAATCAAATCAGTATCTTAATATTACACTTATATACACTTATGAAAATAAAAATTATATCATAAAAGTTTTTCAAATTAAACTTAAACATTATGTTTCAGTAATTGATATAATTTATTGCAGTGGAATATACAATAATACTATTAGAATTATAACACTTTACGGCGGGAAAACAAATTAAAATCATTAATTGCAAAAAAATAAAAGCATATATTTTTTTATTTAATTTTTCAGAATAAAAATTCTGATTTATATATTGTATAAAATAATAATAGCAATATACTAACGAAATTAATAACAGAAGTATAAAATTTGAAAGAATTAAAGAAAATTGATATTTAAATTATTGGTAAGTAACATGTATCTATACATCCGGTAAAGTAGAACTGAAGTTTCATGTGACATAATACAAGTTGACGAAACAAGTGAAAATTGTGTTTTTCATTTTAGTAGCTAAAGGTTATCTTCCTTGACTAATAAAAATAATTTAAATTGCTTATTTAGATGAAAGAGTAGGTTTTTCTTGTGGTACGTCAAACTCATCCTTTATGTAAAAATCACGACCGCAAGTGTGTCTGGGTTCGAGGCTTCGTATAAATACATCTACGTCCTGAAAATTACCGGCAGTCATTGCGAGAGTTTTGTGATGAAGAGGTTGTCGCCCAAGGAGGGCAAATTTTAAGAGTGTTCACTTGAGCTGAGAATGCCGGTGAAAGTTGACGTAGTACCACCACCGCCCGCAAACTCAAAGCAGCCGGGTGTCGCAAAATCTTTGCTCTACAACGGTTCACGATTTCAAGGTTCTCAAAAGTCTAAAGGCAATAGTTACGACGTAGAAGTAGTTTTGCAGGTTAGTTCTCCGTCGTTCTGGAAATTGCGCCACAAATATCCCAAAATTCTATTGCAGGGTTGACATCTGTCTACTACGTAATGATTAATTATATGTCTTTTATCTTTGAAATATTTTATAATTTTTCGAATTGAAATTAGTTAATTGCATTGTTTACACATTCAAAAGTTCAAGATTTAAAATAACCTACTAAATAATTTGCAGAAGTTTTTCTCATACTTTTAGTATAAATTCTTATATTTTGATTTACATCCAACATTATTTTATCATAATGAATTTGTAGAAAGATAAGTATGATATAAAGATATACAAATAGAACTTGAAGCAATATATATTAATTTGGTCTAAGCTTGATTAAAATGTTTGTAAAATTAAATGGTACATGTTCAAAAATGTGCATTGAACGTTATTTTCATGTTAATAAGATATATATTATTTTCTTATTGCAGCATGTAGATGAAGAAAACAGTTATTTGTGTGGCTATTTAAAAATTAAAGGACTTACAGAAGAATTTCCTACTTTGACTACATTCTTTGATGGTGAAATTATATCGGAGAAATATCCATTTTTAACTCGTAAATGGGATGCAGATGAAGATGTTGATAGGAAACATTTTGTTTGTATCTTATTATATATTTTTAATTTTAATAAACATTTGTTATATTCTGTTTCTTTATAATTACAGAGTAAATTTGAATCATTTCATCAATATGCTAAGACATTTAATTCAGACACATTTGATTATGAGGCTTTAAAAGGAACTGATTTTGTTTTTATGAGGTGGAAGGAACATTTTTTGGTCCCTGATCATACAATTAAGGATATAAACGGTGCCTCATTTGCAGGATTTTACTACATATGCTTTCAAAAGTCTGCTGCTACAATTGAAGGTTTTTATTATCATCGTAGTTCTGAATGGTAATTCATACATTTAACTGTTAATATATTTTTCAAGCAAAAATAAGTATAATTTTTTTTTAAACATTGTTTTATTATATAGAAAATTAGGTACTAGGCTTTTTTATGAAAATATTATTTTGTATTAACTTTTTCGGTATAATGGATAGTTGTTGCATAATATTTAATGGGTGATAACAATGAGGAGTGAGAGTATTTATCACGAATTAAGAATTTTAAATAGTTCTTAACAAGTTCAAAATTTTTGGTCACTGATGTATAGTATTTTTTGTAATGTTAAGTATTTGTCATGTATAAAGGTTTTGCCACATATTCATATATCATAGCAACGATTAAACGAGAATAAATCGAGAATAACATCGATAAACGGCTCTATATGAACATTTAATGGCTGG
>NW_017100242.1:5001943-5005446 GCF_001263275.1 Habropoda laboriosa
TAGGTATCAATCTTTGAATTTAAAACACGTTCCAGAACATAGCATACAAATCTACGAATTCAGGTGAAATCAATGGCTTTTGCTCAGTTATCTCTCCAAATTCATATTTTGTTTCTCCTAGCATACAGATCTCATAAAAATCAATCTCTGAAGTAGTTTAATTGAGTTTAAAAAAACAATTTTTAAATTGTTTATATTAAAAGTGAGACACTTGAGACAATTAACTACTTTAAGAAAGTATTTCTTAGTTTTTTTCTTTTTTAATGGTAGTACACAATGTATGGTGCATACTATATATTTACTTTATATAAACATTAGACATGTTATAAAAGAAAAGTCATAATTGAAAGGGTGACAAGGATTGCAGTCATTGATACGCTTGATTATAAATTAGTTATTAATATTCATTGTAAGATGTTTTACCGAAATAAATTAATTGATGTTTTTTGTCAATTAAAATGTTGTTAATTATTTGGTATTTTTATTTATTATAAGACTGTAATATTTTTTATTAGCATTATATACAACTAAACATTATCCTGTAGTTTAGGTAGAATATTCCCTTTTTGTTTAAGCTTATTAAATAACAGCTGTATTATAAGAATCTCATTATTTTGAATTACATGTTCAAAAGCATGGAATAATAAACATTTTGTAATAATGTATTAGAAGCAAGATCTTAATTATATTTGGATTACATATATGATATGATGACTGCATGGATTTCAAAAAATGTAAGGTATGCTTAGTATGTATTACATATTCAGATATTTATGAGATCTGTCTGCCTAAATTGGAAGAACGATGGTGACTGAATGAATTGGCATGAATGTAATAAAAAAAATCAAACTGGAACATGAAAGTAATTTTAATATTATCTTAGGATGTCAAAATTTCATGTTGATGCTTTTCAGCATGTCAGCATGACATACATAAAATAAATGGTAAATGCAGATTAATTGTTCCACCTAAGGAGAATATTATTGGGAAGGATTTTCTCACTCAATGTACAAGTCAGTTAGTTTGTCTAGTGACTATTTTGGTATATTTAATATAACTAAATTCTTAGTCACAAGAATATACTAAGTGAAGAAAGCCTTACCTCGTGAAATTCCCACAAGTGGCACAATTTTAATGAGCAGAGAGAACAAAAAACCTTTTATGGATATTCATAATAGAACAAGAAATTTGATACAAGTTGGCTGTTTATAAAATTCATAATGCAATGTTGATGAAATATTGAATCTGTTATAGACATAAAATGTTATAATGGTTTATTACAGTAATTAGGCTAATTTAAACTGATGACTTTATCCAATAAGTTATTGAACACTAAGGATAATTAATTTTGAATCTCCTTTTAAAAGTGACTCCTTTAATAATTATTTAAAAAATTTTATTGTTACCAAAATAGTAAAATTTGTCTACTATTTAGAGCTTAGATTTAGCCATTACTTAGAATGTAGAGTAAAAATATATATTACTCCAAGATAGAATATCTCAGTACTGTGTGTAACTTGTATTAAAAAGAAAACTTTATATTAAAATGTTTTTATTGTAACGATTAATACATTTCTGTTATTTTTTATTTTATGTAACAAGATATTATTGAAAAGTAGCAAGTTTATTATTCAATATCATTTTTCAATAGCAAATAGTTGTTAAATTATTTTCTATAAGTATTTTATTAACATTCATTTCAATGTTAATTTTAGAGAAATATTTCCTGGAATATAAATCTATAAATCTGGAAAATGTAATATACAAACTGACACATCTTATTTGAGCAATGATTGTAATATTTTTGTGTAATACACATTTGAAAACAAATAATTGTCTTTTTTGTAAAATATATTCTCTTCCAAATTTGTATTTTAATAAGTAAGGTAAAATAATACTAACAATTTAAATGTATCATGTTAAATATTTAAAAGTAGAATTTTAAATAAATCTGTATATGTTTAATAAAAATAACATTTACATTACATCAATTGCATTTGTTGCCAAAAACAGTTTAAAGCTTCTTTTAAACTTGTGCCTACTGTAATCACTTTAATATTAAAGGAAATACAAAAATATCAATTTACCATTACAAAATTAAGAGTAAGAAATGTGTAGATTCTTGTTGTATTGTAAATTGATTAAATATTAAATACAATACATCTGTTAAAATAATTATATAGTATTTTCAATATAACATAAAACGAAACTATAAATAAATTGTGAAATGTATAAAATTGTTACAATTGATGTCAGTGTTTAAACTTTCCAGTACTTGAATTAAAATTTAATAAAACTTCTTTCAGAAACGAAATAGATTATTTCAATGAATTATAATTTATTCTGGAAGATTTTGGTATTGGAATGAAATGTACTAAAAATGTAAGATACAATAAAGAAATTCCTTTATCAAACTGTATAAAGTTTTTTCTTTATACACATATGTCATCATTTAATTAAAATTTTTAATACCCAAAACTAATAAACTAAAAGTATAGCACAATAAAGTTGTTTTAGCAAAAACTTGCAGTACTACCAAATAATGACTGATCGCCAACATCGCCAATTATTATGGGTGATTTCTCCTTATTTTTTTTTCTAGATATTGCTTTTGAAGATCTAGTTAAACGTTTAGTTCTTATAACTGTGCGACGTCTTTGATTGCCAGTCATATTCTTCGATTTTTTATTTTTATCATTTGTATTTTATTAAAATATGCAGATGTAGCTTTATGTAATATAGCTTCAAATCCTAAAAATTTAGTATCAAAATTAACTTTAGCTTTTATTACATCCATGAATGAATTTTGAACTGTTAATGTATTATTAATATAATCTTGAGTTTCTTTTCCTTCTAAATGTCCGTGGTTCACTGAAGAAGACTGCATTGGTTCTGTATTAGTACTACTTAATATTTTGCAATTTTCTTTTATGTTACAACATTGATTTTGTACATCAAATGCTTCTTTGACTTTTGAAGTAGATATTTTACGGCATAAAAGATCTAATTGTAAATTATTTCAATAATTCAGTTTTAATAATATAGTACTATTGTTGTTACTACAAATTCTTATATTTAATTTACTTGCCAATGAAATTTTTTAAATATTCTGAAAAAATTTTATTACAAGAAAGTAAATGTTGAAAGGCTTCATCAAGATTTTTCTCTGTAAAATATGTTCGTGCTAATAGGGATTGTTCAGATACAGTTCTTCCAATGACTTTAGAATTAAAAACTTTCCATTGCTTATGCGAAATTTCTGCTTGCCATTCTAAAGCACAATCTTCCAATCTTCTATCAATTGACTTTAATAATTCATTTGCTTCTATTAACTGTTGGGGAACATAGAAGTTTGTTTCACTGGAAGGAGGACAAACACTTTTTTCAATTATAGACTTATCATCAATTGTTGTCATTTCTAATTTTACTTTTAGTTAGACAAATATATTTCTTAAACATTGGTTAAATCTGTTTACAGGGTTTGTATAAGAACTGCAAAAGGT
>NW_017100242.1:5005463-5007587 GCF_001263275.1 Habropoda laboriosa
AAAAATAAAATTTTATTGTATTATTCTTTTATCAAACAATTGAATGTTTTTGAATAACATACTCTGTGTAATAATAATTAAATACATAATAACAATAAAACAACTTTATTTTAGTTTTAATTTACAACAAAATATTGCATATATAATATACATGGTAAAAGAAACTTGGTATTAATAAATGTGTAAAATTTAATTGTGTAACACGCATACACACAGTACCCGGCAAACCGCGAACACGTAAATATTTATTTTGTTTTTAATAATACCGAAAAATGTTTAAAACAAATTCTGGATAGTTTTAAAGAAGGAACATGGTGCAAGAAAAAATTCTTTCCATGGCTATCTTTTTTCGAATTTTTGGTCACCGGTAATTTTTTGCAGGCAAACATATTTTTTTCTACTATATTTTGTAGCAGCTGTTTAAATGCATTGAATACCAAAAAGGTGATAGAATAACAAAATAGTAATTCAAGACATTCAGCGTTTACCAACAGTAACTTATCAGTCCAAAAGACATAATGGAACGAATTATTATAGCTTGTGTTGTTATTACTATAGAAATAATTGAAAGAGTATCACAATCTATGATTGTAAAAGTTGTTTTATAATTGAATGTAAAAGTTGTTTTATAATTATATGTAACACTAAAATTAATACATCATTGAAATCTTACATTCAGATATAGCATATATTGTTCCAATTTTCATAATAAGTGATAAACATCTAAATTTTATAAAATAGATCATTCTTATACTTATGTCATACTGTACATACATGGAAACAATATAATAAAATATGTCATCTAATTCTAAAATAGATGAAATTTAAGGTTTTAATTATTATAATTTGTCATTTAAATTGTACTTATGTAATATAATTATATTCGGTTATTATAATAAAAATGTTTGCATTATTAAAAACAAAATTTTCATAAGATAGCATTAATTTGATGTAACTTTGAAATACTTGTATACGTATATGTGGTGTATGTAAGTATGTATATCAAATATCATATTCTTATTAACCCCGTCAAACTATAAGCGCGCCAGTACACTCTTCAAAAGTAGTCATCATCGTTATAGTCATCAATGGGTTAAAAGAAATTTTGTAATTTGCATTCACAATGCAATTTGTAATACTACGAAAACATATTACTAAAATGGAATTTTATGTAAAATATATGCTTACAAATTTCTTGATTTGTTTCGTACATGAATTCGGTAGAAACAATCTTATTTACATCATTATTTTGTTAGAAAATTATTTATTGAGCCTAACATAAACGTTGTTTTAAATAATCAGTAAATAAGAAAGTATTTTTTTTACTTATTTTCAATTACTCAAGTGGCCCCTTTCTTCAGGTTTTTAATATTTATGGAATCCCTGTTATCTTACAGTGACATATATACAGCAATGATGAACTAATGTTCTTATCTTTTCATATTGTATTGTATCTGATTTTTGTTGCTGTTAAACTATGTTTTATTACTAATAATTAAAACGAACTTATTTTCGTATTTAATTTTCAAATGATACTAAAATTATTTTGTATCATATAATAGTTGTTAATGCATTTCTTAAGCAAAGTCTGTCTATTATATATACAGAGGGGGAACAAATTCATGATACTATGTGGGGGTATTTCCTTATGAAAAAGGATGTTAAAGTAGAGAATAAATTTTTTTTATCTGAGGCTTTGTTTCTAAGAAAAATTTAATTTGACAATAGTATGCACTTGATGAAGATATGGTTTATAAAAAGGTACGATAATCATCATCAAGATTACATAATGTACAGGTGACTTCACGAATGACAAGGTTTAAGAAAACATGAAAAGATTATATTTTCTGTTAAAAATTTTGCCCATTGAGTTACGGATGTGTAAACTTTCGTTATTTTATGACATTTCATTTTTTCAAGCGTTATTTTTGCTTTAAAGTTTGATAATTTTCGACGTTTTTTAAATATGCAGTAGTATCAGTAAACATAGAAATGAATAGAAATAGTTGTTTTTAAAACGATAAATCATGTCTTGACAAACACGAACTCGAAATAATTTTCAAATCTAATATTTTGAAAAACCAAATCCTATTTTCCTGTTTGGAAAAAATTTATTCTGCATTT
>NW_017100242.1:5008120-5009740 GCF_001263275.1 Habropoda laboriosa
TTATGGCTTACTTTGATAAAGAATCACTCCCCATCTGATTATACTACAAATTTGTCCTTGTACTATGCATATAATTAATAGTAACTGCTTTTAAATACACATATGATTTAATTTGAATTTCGCACAGTATAAACACAACTCGTGTTTTCTTGATCTCAAGTAAGCTTTAAAAAAACTGTTGTATAAATTGTTATTATAATTTGATAAATTTCATACAATAGATTTCTATAATTTACTAATAATAATAATTTTTTATAAACGCAACTGCAAGTTTCTAAAAACAATGGCTATATCTATTTATAGCTTCATATTATTATTGCAAAATTGAACTAATAAACATGTGCAGTTTGGGAGCATTTAATTGAAGATGCCATACTGATATTTAGAGAACTTTTAGCATTTTTAAATAAATACGTAATTGTTAAACAATTCATTTATTGCATGATAAACAAGAACACCAAGATTCAAACAAATGGCTCCTTTGCAAATAAAAACGTTTTATAACTCAATGTGTAAACTTCTTGAAGAAATCCCCATGAGCGATTATATTTCGTAAAATTAACTAAACTTTGCATTAACCGTTATGCAAAACTGATGGCTTGCCTGTTATGCAAATAACTGTAGACAGTGTAATAGTAGGCGTCATACTTATTTACTTTTTGCATCCAACCTTAAACAAATTGTAGATTCAATCACATTCCATCGAGCTAAATACTGGGTCCTCTAATAACTTATGAGATGGAGGAATATTGAAACATAGAAGATCACTATAAACATCCATAAAAATTAAATATAGATCTTTCTATTTTTATACTCATTAGTTAGTAGAAGTGTAGATTTAGAAAAATCAAAATGGACTACAAAAATAGTAGCTTAATATCAGCATCATTGCTAATGATCTTAGTTCTCAAGATATTGAATGCTTCACACTGCACTTTAACTTAATCCCTGATTCTGACAAATATGGATTGTTATGTGTAAATAATCAATGATCAATTAATAACAAGAGATCTTTATTTGATGAATTCATAAAAAGTAAATCGACTGATATATCACGGGGGGTAGAGGTAGTTTCTACTCTTCGTTCACGAAATAATATTGGACTCAAAAATATTTCGAAATCATTCAATCAATTAAACAATTTCTTAAAGATAGTTCCATTTAATCCAATGTAGATTTTGAACTTCTTCTAGGTAAGATAATTCAAGATTAATCAATCCACATATTTCACATTCAACAACATGACGCTTCAGTTCTGCTCGCAGCGAAGCGAATTTTTTGGCGTAAGAAACTAAGCAATCATACCAGAGTAACCTTCAGACTATCAACTTAAACTGCTGATTAACTGCTCTCTAGAAGAAGAGTGGACTCCAATCTGAACATCAACCCAGATGAAGCATAGAACATCTGATTAACTGTATTTAGTTCATCAGTTATTAACCTCCATGTAGACAGGTATGACAATACAATAAATTTTACAACAAATATTAGCAACAGACAATTAAAAAATGAATTGTAGTTTAACTGTATTGCTAAATAAAATTATCATTATTATATTACACATATTAGAAATTATAATAACCTATTGTAGTGAAATTTATCAAAATAAGATTACAGCAT
>NW_017100242.1:5010324-5011384 GCF_001263275.1 Habropoda laboriosa
TGTAAATTTTCTTTTTATTTTAAATACAAATAAATAGTTTATTTCATATAAAATCAGTACATAAAGTTCATTGTTCTTAAGCACATTGCTACTACTAATTTGTATTGGGCAAAAAATTTGAAAAATATAACATAAGATCAAGTTTTAATATTTATTAGTCATTAAATCAAATGCATAAGTACTATAGTTTCTCTGTTTTATTTTTAATATTTCATCCTGTAGTTACTACTCCAGGTAAAAGATTTTGAATTCATCATTTCTGATAGCACATGTTGACAAAACTCTTTACATTGAAACAGGAAAGAAGAATTGCGTTGCATATTTACAGTTGCAGTTATAAAATTATTCTCAAGATATTGTGCAAGAGTTACGACCAACACAACTGGTACGAGAGTCTGTTATACTACCAGGTGAACTACCTGGGGTCGATAGTCCATTATGACTTACACCGACAAAACGTAATTTTCGATGATGAGAACCTAAACTTTTACTAGAGCTCAATGATCTATTTCCATTATATCGCAATTGAGATGTAGTTGTCATTGCATAAGACTTTAAATGCGATTTAATGGATTTAGGCAATGGAAGTTGATCAATACCATAAACTGTTGTTCTTGCAACTATTGCACGACAGGCAAGTTCTTGAAGACTGAGAACTAAAAAGCAAAACGTTATTCATGTGGGATTTCTTTAAACTGTCATAATAAAAATTTAAATACATTACCTTTATTAGATCGCCACAATCTCTCCATACCATTACGATGTAAAGCCATTCGAGAAAGTTCAGAAAAGCTTTCACGAATGTTAAAATTACAGAGGGGTGAAACTTCAAAAAATGCCATATGATTTTTAGCTGCATATGCTTCAGCATCACGTTCTCCCACTTGTCTTTTAAAAGCTAAATGAAGGCGATTACCAACAAGTACTTTTGGTACTCCTGGAGCATGCTACAATATCCATAAAAAAATAAAATAACGTTATTTATTAATATAAATTTTATATTTTATATTAAAAATGAATAAAAAATGTAATTATTCAATAATCATTTAATTTTTTCATA
>NW_017100242.1:5012621-5013238 GCF_001263275.1 Habropoda laboriosa
AAAATGTAATTATGCAATAATCATTTAATTTTTTCATATTTTATGTTTATATTATGAAACATAATAATGTAAAAAATGATGTAATTCCAATATACATTTCTAATATAAAATTACTAGATCTAGAATAGATCTGTAACTAAAGTAAAACAAAAAATATGGTAAAAAGAACTAATATTTAAGGTATTTAATTATTACATACCTCTTCAACTTCTTTTAACCACCTATCAATGCCATCAAATGACCATTTATTGGTAATGTCGTAGACTAAAAATATACCTTGAGCCCCACGAGAATAAGATCTTATTATTGTACAAAATCTACCTTGACCTGATGTGTCCCATAATTGTAACTTTACTCGTTTTCCATCCAGTAAGATAGTAGTAGTTTTATATGCTAGAAAACATATATTTTCTTATTATTTATCAAGTACATACACATGCATGCACCACACACATATAATTTATGCAACATAATAAAAATCCTATACACTAGAAATGATAAATTTAAAAGTTGTACTTATAAAAATAAAATAAAAATAGAAAGTAAATTAAATAAAAAGAGATACTATGAAAATAATTTATGCCAATTTACCATTAAGAATATATAATACATAAAAT
>NW_017100242.1:5013511-5018034 GCF_001263275.1 Habropoda laboriosa
TAAACAATTTATAAATTTTTATTTTTTATTTAATTTACTGATTACCTACTAAAAAATATTTGGTTGTTATATTTCTCAAATGTAGCAAATTTACATATTCTTGTAAAAATTTCAGTGTCTGAGAAGTCTTAATACAGTGTGAAGTTACTGTTTCTATTTACAATTACAGGTGGAAAATTGTGAAGTAGTTTCATCAAATGGATAATACAAAATTATATATTACAAAGTAGTATTTTATTACATTTCATTCATATTCCATACATAGTTCAAAATAAATCAGAGATGAATAACAGTAAACAATTTCTGAAATATTTACCTTTCATGTGAATTAATGAAACTTGCTATCGAACTTACGAGTACTAAGTAACTAATATTGTATTTTATAATATTGGTTATGTAGTAAACGAAATAAGGTTAAATGAGCACGACGAACGTACGTTATCCAAAGTTAAAGAAAAACCAAAAAGTTAGTCTAAAATAAAATAATAATATGAAAAACCAATTTAAAAAGAAATACCACTGCCACTGCAAAACGGAGATTCGGCAGCACCATCTTCAAGTCCACTCAAGATTTCTTGCTTTCCAACGTCACTGTCACCCACCAACAGAAATTTGAGGAGGTAATCGTATTGTTTTTCTTGACGAGACTTTGCTGTACTGGCCTCACCTGCAGCCATAATATCCCTGTATTACAAACCCTAAGCATACTGCAAGCAAACCTATAAGCACTGATCGCCCCTTTAACGTTTTTTGTATTTAGGATCCGTGGACGGACAAACTTTTTTAATGAATCTTTTTTGTAAATCAAACCATACTGCACTTAATATCAACTTCCTTTTGCATGTTGACGACGCTTCCTTGTAGCGTTTTTTCGTCGACGGTTTTTCTACCTTTAAGTAAAATCATAACAAAATAAGAATGAAATCCATTTTCACTATTTTGTCTGCCTGTGTTTAATTGCCTGCTTGAGGTGTCTGCTGTCAAATTTTTCGAAGGTCAAGTACACTGAGGTGCATCGATCTTTGCCGAATCCCTAGAACTAACACAAATGCATAGCGGCAGTGGTTCTATGTGAAATGGCATACGATAGCGAATGACTTTTCATATAGATCGTACACCATTTGTCATTATCGAATCGTATACCATTTCACATAGGATCACTGTCGCTTGCGTTTGTTTAGTTCTAGGGAATCGGCAAAAATCGATGCATCTCAGTATACATTTGACGAATAACTGACCATTGTTAAGGCAGTTATAAAATGAACGATTGATGCAAAAAAATTATAAGATACATTTTCATATGACGTAATATTTAATTTCATTTAAGTTTATAATACTTACAATTTTTTGGCTGTGGCAATTTTTATTATATTTTAGTATATAAAGTATTTTTGTCAACAAAGAAATCAAATTTTAGTTATTTTGTTTTTAAAATTTCATAGATTTCGAAATGTAGTTGTAAAATATCAAATTCACTATTGCAAAATAAAATAAACATTGCATTTCGTTGTCAACCAATTAAAATTTAAGCAAAAGTAAAATGAAAATTTAGAACATGAAATAAGTTTTATGATCATTTTTTAAATGGTGTTTTATTTATTTATTATGTACAGTCAAATTATCTTCCCTAGGATACAATAAATATCATTGGTTAAGTTGATTTATGTATTATTTTTCCTCCATCTAGGAAAGTACCTTGTGTGTGTGTGTGTGTGTGTGTATTTATATATATGTAAACACACAATGATGATCTGATACAAATATAATATTATGAATAAATATATATTAAATTATCATTTGAATTGAAGTCATAAAAGAGAATCTTTTTCATCTTTTCTTCTTCTTTTTTTTAAGTGAATACATATAAACGTGTAAAGAAAACTATATAATGCTCTACTTTTTCTGTTTAGATTTTCACAGATAATTTATGCAACTTTATAAACTTTATTTTTTAACTATTTGAATAACATCTTCATCATGCATAACATGTTGTAGTCCTACTCGTTGAGGTGAATACTTGGTACTTGTTCCCTGAAAAATGTCCATTATTAAAACACAACAATTTTAAAATATTGTCAATAAAATTTTCTTTTCGTTTCTTTAAACATTTTACAGTAAATTTCATTTCACTAAATTTTTAGATTTTCACAGATAATTTATGCAACTTTATAAACTTTATTTTTTAACTATTTGAATAACATCTTCATCATGCATAACATGTTGTAGTCCTACTCGTTGAGGTGAATACTTGGTACTTGTTCCCTGAAAAATGTCCATTATTAAAACACAACAATTTTAAAATATTGTCAATAAAATTTTCTTTTCGTTTCTTTAAACATTTTACAGTAAATTTCATTTAAATAAATTATCTTTTTCATTTTCAATTATTAATTTTTATATTAGGTTTGGTCTTATTTTGTTTTTAACTATGTTGTGTGAAAAAATAAAAAATAGAGAATTCAATTATTGAATTAAAGTCGACTGATTATTAGTTAAGTGTTTTGAATTGAATTTTGTATGTAATCTGTAAAAATGTATGCTTTCTAGAATACTATAATATTCTACGTTTTTTTTTCTGTTATTATTTTTGTAGGCATCAATATATAATATTTGTTTTATTCAAATAAAAAGAATTTTGAATTTATATTGAAATATTTTAACACATTCACTATTCCGTGCATCATATGTGACGTACAGTCTTCGTTTTTGTTATATCCATGCATAACATTTGTTACAAACGTACAGTCAGTGTTAAATGAATTTTATTTAAGACATATGTGAAATAAAACTGATATAATAGAAAAAAAACCTTGTTTATTTATCATTTATCGGTCAACTACTCACATCTTTCTTTTATTCGCATTTTGTTTTAGTTGGGAACAAAAATTAAGAAACAACATTATACTTCTTCATAGCACTTCTTCAGATGCAATTCTTAGAAAAAACTAACTTGTTAGATTAGATGGCCGTGCATCACGACTGATTGCTATTATAAAAATGAAGAAAGCATGACGATATATTGCATAAACAATGTGAAAAGACGGATCTTTAGACTGAGTAAACGAGGACGTACGAGTAAAAACTACGCTAAAGGCCTGGACAGTGAACGTGTTAAACAGTAAATGTAAAAATAAAGACCAAGAATATTGAAAAAATCTTGCTATACAATGAAAATGATTCTTACCCAAACAAGAGCATATTTAAATTGTTGAGCAAGTGTGCGATGAATAGCATGACACACGTGTTCCACAGTAACACCTTTCCTTAATATTAAACCATCTTCAAAATCAGGTGGTTGTCCAGGTTTTTTTGTATAAACTCTTATTAAAGATAAATATTCCCATAATGTTTCAAGTAAGAAATCCAAATTCAATTTCATATTACAACTGTAAGAAATATGTGAAGTACTTTGTAATAATTATTTCATAATTTTTAGTTTAAACATGTAAATATTTGTGAACTTTTTTTATAAAAACAACCTTTTCATACAATATCTAAGAATACACAAATTTTACCTAACTACTACACTGTTAGGTTGTCTAGCAATTCTATCCACTTCTTCTATTGATATCTGATCTATTTTGTTATGTACATAAAGACATGGCAAATATACTCTATTGGCATTAATCACATCAATTAACTCATCTGCACTGCAATCTTCACGAAACAAAACTTCTGCATTGAAAATCTTATATTCATGCAAAATCATTTGAACTAATTTCTCATCTACTTTTGTTAATGGACATGTTGAGTTAAATGCCAGTCCACCTCCCTTTTTTACTTTAAAATATATGTTTGGTTTTTTCTTATTAAGTCGTATGCCAACAGATTCTAATTCTTTTTCTAAAAGTTGTCTTTGTACATCTTGTTTAGTAGCATCTAACATCATAAGAACTAGGTCTGCTGTTCTTGCAACAGCTATCACTTGTCTGCCTCTTCCTTTACCCTTAAATATTTGTCAACAAATATAAAAACTTGATAAATTATCTATTATATTTAACATAAATTTTATAATATGTTAATTGAAACTTAATATACCTGTGCAGCACCTTCAATTATTCCAGGAAGATCAAGAAGCTGAATATTAGCTCCTTTATATTCAATAACACCAGGTATACAAGTTAAAGTAGTAAATTCATAAGATGCTGCTTCAGATTCTGTATGTGTTAATGTACTTAACAAAGTGGACTTTCCTACAGAAGGAAAACCTATTAAAGCTACTCTTGCATCTCCTGACTTTAATACATCAAATCCTTCTCCTTTTTCTGATTTCTTTAGTGGTTCTAAAAGTTGTGATCTATATTTTGCAAGTTTTGCTTTTAATAATCCTAAATGATATTCAGTAGCTAAAAATAAAATCCAATAATTAAGTTAATTGAGATAACATATCAACAAAATCTACTAATAACATACATTTTTTATCATTTATTTTCTTATAAATGATTAGTAATGAGAAACATTTAACATTACTAAACAATGAGAAATATTTAACATTTTATATGTAATATATATAGTTTTACATG
>NW_017100242.1:5018084-5020649 GCF_001263275.1 Habropoda laboriosa
TCAACATATTATACAAAATAATAAAGAATCAATAACAATATGTATGAAAACAATTTGACAAAAATTGAATTAGTTTTAATAGTAATTTTTAATGATGTAAATAAGTAATTGGAAAAAAGCAACTTATAGCAGAAATCATTCAAATGTTTAGTATTCTACAATTTTTTACATACGTTACTAAACTATAAGTGAATATAAGAGCATTTTAACATAAAGTTAAAAATATTATTATAACCTTAAAATACAAACAAACCTTTATTTTTTTGCGTTCGAGCAATTTCTTTTTCAATTTCAGATATTTTTTCTAATATGCCCATTTTGTATATAACAAGCACACGACAAATTTACATTTACAAAAATGATACACACCGTCATCCACGATGTGTGACAATATACACTTATGCATCTAAAGACATTTACCACAAACAATGAATTGTAGTGAAGGATGTTCATCACTGTTTGATTACACCACCTAGCGGCTTAACATAAGTATATTACTGTTCAATTTTATTTTCAAATGCAAACTAGCAGAAGCAAATCTTACTGTGTACTAGTTTATGATTGTATCATTTTAGTAACTCGTGGGCGATTCACTACTCTTCTTGGTTAACTTTCCTTAGCGTACGAGTTAGATTAAATTTCTATATAAAATCCAGTAAAAACGGTTACCATGTACGACGATTACAATGAGGTAAACATTATTTAAGAAATTTAAACATAGGAGTATTATTATATTTATAAAATTACGCATGTGTATAATTTCCAGTATGACGCCTACGATGATTATGGACCACCAGACGTTCATAGTGACCAATATGACAGATTAGGTTATCGTCAAGTACCAGAAGTTGTACGAAATTTTCTAGTAATCTTACGAAATTGCATAAATGAAGGAATGATTTTTGAGATTCAAAACCTTTATGAAACAACTTTCCCAAAAATTTCAGAGCAGTTATTTGATAAGTCTTCCTGGCCAGATGCTCAAACAATTGCACATATAGTTGACAATGATCCAGTATTTCTCACTTTATATAAAGAACTTTATTATCGTCATATTTATGCACGAATGCAAGGACCAACATTAGAACAACGTTTTGGTTCATTTTGTAATTATTGTGATCTTTTTAATTATATTTTACGCCCAGAAACACCAGTTCAATTGGAGTTACCTGATCAATGGCTGTGGGAGCTTATTGATGAATTTGTTTACCAATTTCAATCTTTTGCACAATATCGTGCTAATTTGTCAAATAAAACACCTGAAGAAATTGAAAACTTGAATGCACATAACAAAATATGGGATGTATTATGTGTTCTGAATGTTTTACATTATTTAGTGGATAAATCAAAAATCAAAAGTCAATTAGAAGTATATGCAAGTGGTGGAGACCCAGATTCAGTTGTTGGCGTATTTGGAAGACATTCTTTATACAAAATGCTTGGATATTTTTCTCTTGTAGGATTATTACGTTTACATTCACTTTTGGGAGACTACTATCAAGCCATCAAAGTATTAGAAAATGTTGAACTTTATAAAAAGAGTGCATATTCTCAGGTTCCTGGTTGTCAAATATCTACAGCTTATTATGTTGGTTTTGCTTATATGATGATGCGTAGATATGCAGATGCAATTAGAACATTTTCTGGCATTCTGCTATACATTCAAAGAACAAAACAATTGTTTGCAACAAGGAGTTATCAAAATGATCAGATTAATAAACAAACAGAGCAAATGTATCATTTATTAGCAATCTGTCTTGTTCTGCATCCACAATGTATAGATGAAGGATTACAACAAGCATTACGTGATAAAAATTATCACGAAAAAATGTACAAGATGCAATATGGAGATCTTGTTGAATTTGAATCATGCTTTCTATTTGCATGTCCAAAATTCTTATCCCTTACACCACCAAATCCAGATAATCCAAATGAAGATTATGTTCGGGAAGCAATCAAACACCAAACTCAAGTTTTCATGGATGAAGTTGTTCAGCAAAAAATGTTACCTACAATTCGTTCATATTTAAAATTATATACTACTTTACCATTGAGCAAACTAGCTACATTTATGTGTAGCAATACTAGACCTGATGAAAGTTGGGACTTGGACAAAGAAGTTAGTGTACTAACTATCCATTTATTGTGTTTTAAACATAAAATGAAAAATATTGTTTGGACAAAAGGTGCATCAGGATTGGATGGAAAATTTCAATCTGATTCAGAGGTAATTTGATATAATTATTTTAATCGTTTAATCACTATTAATTATAATCGTTATAACTGAAAAATATAATCTTTTCATGTTCGTTGTTACAGCTGGATTTTTATATTGATCATGATATGATTCATATCGCAGATACAAAAGTGGCACATCGATATGGTGACTTTTTCATTAGAAAAATTTTGAAATTCGAAGAATTAAATCGCAAGTTACGTCATAGAAAAATTTAAATATCGCCATGATATCATATATTTCGTAAAGAGAAATAAAAACGTGGATTAAGAATAAATATGTTTTTATTTATGTAATTATAAGATTTAAAACATTATAATCAGTCATTT
>NW_017100242.1:5020698-5025834 GCF_001263275.1 Habropoda laboriosa
CATATTTTTATGTCCCAGAAATAGGAATGATCTACAATTTACAATTCATTTTATGAAAAAACGAGATCACAAAATGAAATATTTATAGTTTAATAATACCAATAATTCTTTTATCATCTTTAAGCATGCACTGCATTTTCTTTTTTTACGGTTCTGTATACTTTAAAATATTTTTTCTATATGTCTATAAATCTTTATAATATATGTGATAAAAAAATTAATTGTTATATGAGATTGGTATTATGAACTGATCTGTTCATTTACGTGCATGTCATTATCACCTTTATCGTACATTATTTTGCATGCTGCTGTTAAAATATTGGGCTTAAGTAGCGTAGATGATGCTTTCAAATTATAAAGGTAATGAAAAAATCGATTTCCCCTTTTATTATTCGTATTAACTCTAGACTCTTCTACTCTACATATTGTTCTTACAGATGGAAGATAATCTGTAGCTATAATTTGACGATCAAGCAATAACGATGTGGTCTGTGATAACGCAAAATTTACTGCTTTATTCAACTGCTTTTTTAGTATAATATCTTGATATTGTTTTCCATTGATATATTTGTTTAATTGATTCTTATACACGACTTTATTACTTATCCATTCAGCCAGATCTAGACACATATTATCAGAAGCTGAATATGAAGCAGTGTTTTCTATTAATGATAAATTAGGTTGTGTTTTTATTTGCCATAAATTTAATGCAGAATCTTCTATGTCGATTAAAGATGAAAGTAAAGCTATGCTATCCAATTTATTTGCTACATCCATTAATATATTTTTATCAGCATTTCTTATTTCATAACTTGCAGCTTTTTTCTTTTTACGCATTTTACTAACTTTAATTGCTGGTTTGTACAAATAAAATCGCATGTTTTGCCAAAATGAGTTTCTTAAATTTATGGATTGCTCTGATATTTGTGATGGACCGGATAGCAATAAATATTGTAACTGTAATATAGCTTTTCGCAAATCGCCACAATTCAATAGTTCCTGTAAATAATAAATTCTTTGTCATAGTATCGTTTGTGATACTAGGCATATAGTATCGGCCATACTATCTATAATTTTATGCAACTTTCAATTACAAAAATGTAATTAAAGCAATAAATATTAATTTGAATATATGTTAAATCTTTCATAAGTTAATTTACACATTTATAGTTACTTACTGTTATGTAATTAAAAGGAAGTCTATAACCAGTTTCTGCTAATGAAATCAATTCTAAAAAAGCAGACACGCTGTTACCAACAGCATCTTTAAAATAAATTCTATTTTGTTGAGGAGCCATTTTATTTAGATGAGGGCAAATATCTCGGCATGTCATAACAATTGGGCGCTTTGTATTTGATGCTAATTGATATGTAGCAGAAATAAAACCCTCGTCCTCATCAAATATAATATCAACATCTTCTATAAGAATAAGAGAGTTTTGTGATATTTTCTTTGGTGCAACCTCATGTAAAAGTGAATTGCAAAGAGCAGATGCTTTTTCATCTTTTCTAATTCGATGTGATTTAGTTGCCTCTTCTAATTCTTTTAAAAGCTTCTTTCCAGTTCTTTTAGATGATGCATTTAACTCCAATACACTAAAAAATGTTTAGTTATTATGTATTATGCAAAATAGTTAATCTTATATGTAAATTAAATATTAATTTATAATACTAACGTATAACCGAATTCTTCTGCTACTGCATACACGCTCGCAGTTTTACCGCATCCATATGGTCCCAGTAATACAGCTACATGATTATTTTCCTTCCTTCTGGAGTAATTACTATCAGATGAATAAAATTCGTCTTCGTCATTAACATCCTCATTTGAAAATGTTGCTTCCCACCCAATTAACCACTCTTTCAATTTTGCAGCTGCTTCTTCATTTCCAACTATTTCTTGAGTACTTTTTGGCCTATATTTGTATGGCCAACTGTAGTATTCAGATTGATCTTCTTTATTTTTGTATTCCATTGCTTTTTTTTTTTCTAACTGTTTATTTTTTTTATTTCTTGTTTTTGGAGACGTTGCTCTATTAGATTCTTTTTTAACAATAACTGAAATAACGTCCCACATTTTCTTTATATTAGAACAACGCTTTTCTATTTCTATTAACGTTTCTTGAATTTTTGGTTTGTTAACTTTTTCTGACATTTTTAATTTTATTTCAGAATGATCTATTAAATGTTTAAAATTACTAACGTTTATAATAGGAACATATTCATTATGAACATCTTTTGAAATATTAAAAGTATCAGTTCCACTCCAATCTGCATTGCTTGATTGTGTAATGTGGCTAATAAGTGGAAATGGTAATATGCCATAAACATTTATCTTTCGATTCATACTTTTACTATTATTGTCGGTCATATCTGACTGCAAAAAGAGTCGTCTTGCTGCTACTACTTCTGGATCTGGTTTTCTTCGTTTTATAAACAAAGGAGCTAATTTATCAGATATTTTTCTCTTTGAATTATTATCAATAATTACGCAATTTTCTTGATTCAACTTATTTTCCTCAATATTTCCTAAATTGACATTATTACAGTTGTTTAATTTTCTATTTTTTACTAAAGTTGATTCACGTTTATCAATTTCAATTAACTCATATTTATTTTCAGGCTTCGTTTTTAAATATTTATTATCTGATATTATGATATTGTGCTCTGAGTTTTCTAGTTGTTCACGTTTCTTTAATTTCAAGTTCATGCACTCATTCATTTGCTTCGACATTTCTTTCCTACTTTTATTTTTTGTTGATAAATGTCCTAAATCTTTACTTTTAATTGTTTCAGATTGTTTAGAATGTTCTATATTTAATTTAACTGTACTTCTTGGTGAAAATAATTCTACATCACCATCACTGTCTTCATCTACTTAAAAAATAAAAAGTTTGTAAAACAACCGTGCAATACATACATATATATGATAAAAAAATAAATTAAACATCAGCGATCAAAGTGTAAAAATTCATTGCCATCAACCAAAGCATTAAAACTTAGGAGACTCACATACTATTTTTTCTTCATATGTGTTTCTTCAAACTTGTTATATAATAAATTATAAATATTATTCTTATTGCTTTTAAATTACCTTGTGAAGCATTTTCATAAGTTTCAAGTTTTATTCGTAATGCCCATTTACGTTTGCTGTGTTGTTTATCCTGCTGCTTTTTTTTATTATTTGAGATATCAATGTTTTCAGATTCTATGATACTAATGTCATCCATTTCAGAGAATTGTAAATTTGACCTTTTATTTTCTTTACTTGATTGTATTCCATTATTTGAATTTGATCTATGTAAATTATGGATAATAGAATTTTCAGTCATATGTACATCAGCTTTTACCACAATGGGAGACATATTTGCAATATCTGCATGTGTTAAATCCACTGGAGTTTTGCTATTATACATAAAATAAAGTATAGTTTACAATTAATATGAAATATAAGAAATTATTAATTTTTTACCTGAAGTAATTTAACAAATTGCCAGGTGGTTGTTTATGACTTAAAACAGTTGTAGTTGGTGTATCTTTTTTCTCTCCTTCTTTAAAAAATTTCATACGATTCTGTATGATACGTTCAATTTTTTCACCTTCTTCTATCTCTGCAAGTTTTCTTCTAGAATATCCTTTTTTATCAGCTAAAGCTATTAGTTTTGCTTTAGAATGTTTTAATTTTTCTTTACATTTTTCTGATTTCTTAGCATTAACATCTTCACTTTGAAGAAGAAATTTTGTTGGTGAAACAAACTGAACTGGTTTGTTACGACTCATAAGAATTTGGAAAGCATTTGAATCTTCACGATTACTTCGAATTGCATTGTTACAATTAACATTTAATAAATCTATATTATCAGTATTTGTCCTATTTTTTATTATACCATGTATACTTACATCATGGTCAATACTTGTTTTACTACTTAATTCCTTTTTACATTTTTTATTATTATTATTTAAACAAATTTTAAAATTATTTTTCTTATTATGCTTTTTGTCCTTAATATTTAAATTGTTTGTTTCTAAAGCTAATGATTTGTCTGATAATTTGTTGTACTTTTTTGATGATGATAAAGAAACCCTTTTAGGTGTTTCATGTAAATTTTTAGATACATTATTTACTTTTGCAAATGGACTAGGTGTTTTATCAATCATATCACTACTACTCTCTATGATGTCGCATACACTTTCTTTTGCATTCGTTCGGGATATTTTAATTTTCACACGATTACGTTTTCGTTTAGAATCTTTTTTACATTCTGTTTCTTCTTTTACTTCATCACTAGAGTGTATCGATATACTATCGTTAGATTTTACAGTGTCCACAAAATACTGTGTAATATTTTTCATCCTTCATTACTAAATGAGAAAAGCAATGAAAATAAGAAAATAATGATAAAGATAATTAATAAAAAATTTGTTGCTCATCCATACATAGTATAAGATTTTGGCGCCATGACACATATGTATATTCACTAAGCCTCATCAAACTTGTCGATACAGTGGAATTAACCAAATGCACAGCAGCAGTGATTCTATGTGAAAGGGCGTACGATGCTTATGATGGCGAATGGTTTTTCACATAGACCCACCACCGCCGTACGATTGTGTTAGGCCAGGGATTCAGCAAGAACCGGTGTGTCCCCTTTACACTTTATTATAAATAGATACAGATTTTATTGTTACGTTCAAAACGTCTTAAGGCGAGGACGCAACGAAAAAGGGAATTTGCCCTCACTCAGATCTATCGGCCGTTAGCGTCATACGTTACTCAAAGAGAGAGAGTGTGTAATGGAAAGGAGGAGTAGATTTGATGTGGTTAATATGAGATAGTGTATTTAAAAAAACCCTGCCACAGAAAAGATCAGTACAAAATACAAAAATAAGTTTATGCAGATGCTGAACAGAAGGAAGTGAATAAGTGTTGAAGAGTGACAATGGAATTAAAGATTTGGAAGATTTCAATGAGATATTCGCAAGTGCCCGCTTGCGAAGGAGCCCAGAGATCCTAGGGTCGTCCTAATTGTACATGTTTTATTTCGTCTTTAATTTTGTTGGCAGAATTTAAAAAATTAAATTTTTCAATTTAGTTACTTTTATTTTTTTTTTTTATGAATCGCTTACCGCAAATTT
>NW_017100242.1:5026122-5027784 GCF_001263275.1 Habropoda laboriosa
GTGAAATATTTTAAATGTAATAAAAATATTAATTATGATATTTAAAAACTTCTCTGGGATGCATTACATCGTTTTGTGGCAACTGTACACGTGAAACACAAAAATATATACTTAATCTTATGTAGAGCAATAGACTTTAATAACTTTTAAGCATGAAAATAATTTCTAAAGCATAAAATTTGATATGTTAATTAATTTTGTTATGGAAAAAATAGTAATATAGAATACTGTAATAACACAAAAAATTAAAAAAATTAGATATCAAATAAAATAGATTTAAAAAATTTTTTTTATTCTCCTATTATTAAAACCTTTAACACAAGTTTCCTTGTATATTACTCTATTTTTGAAAAATGAATATTTACATTGTTATTTATACCACAGACAAGGTGGAATATAATCTGGAATATGATGTACTTAGTTTTATAGGTTGTTTTATTTACAAAATTTGATACGTTTTATTTTTCATTTAACATTTTAAATGTCGAAAAAAATATTGTTTAGTTAACTACGGAAATCTGAAGTAAATTTTATTAAAATAATAATTTTATTATCATATAATAAAATACTAATAAAACAAAAATCATTATTCAATTATCAGCATATGTATATACATAGTATGTATATGAAGAAATAATGAATGATTAAATAAACTAAATTTTGTATTTCTTTGCAAAATTTGCAGTTCTAGCTTCGTGCGTAATTTTTTTGTTTTGTAAATTGTTTATATAATGTAATATATGTAAAATATTCCCCAATGTTAACAATTTATAGAGTATTTATACTTTCCAATTCAAATTTCGCTTCAAAATGTGGCGAGCTTGTTTGGTCTGTGGGGTTCTTTTAATTCTGTTTATAGTTAGAACATTATGTTTGAAAATATATAAAAAATATAAGAATGTTTGTATTGTTGTTCTCGGAGATTTGGGTAGAAGTCCTAGAATGCAATATCATGCAATATCCTTTGCAAAAGAAGGTTTCACTGTAGATTTGATAGGTTATCCTGGTTCATTGCCTTTACAAAAAATAACGGAGAACCCTTGTATTCATATTTATTATCTTATTCCTCCCCCAAAAATAGAAGATAGTAAGTATATAGTTTTATTATAAGTTTATAGCTTGTTTACTCACTTTCATTTAAAATAAATTCTATTATTATGTATATTTAATTCAGTAGTTGCAAACTAAAACTGATTTATAAAAAGAATTATCTGAAATTTAAAAGGATTTTTTAAATATTTCAGAATTACCTCGTTTGCCATATTATATAATAAAAGTATTATGGCAAACATTTAATCTTTTATGGGTTCTGTTTTATAAACAATTATCAAGTTATATATTGATACAGAATCCACCTGCAATACCAACAATTCCAATTTGTTGGTTTTATTCTATTGTTGCTGATGCACAGTTTATTATTGATTGGCATAATTATGCACATACTCTTATGACACTTAGCATGAAAGATGACCATATATTAGTAAAATTTGCAAAAGCAATTGAAACATATTTTGGTTCCAAAGCATATCATAATTTGTGTGTTTCACAAGGAATGGAAGAAGACTTAAAACTAAGATGGGGAATTCAGTTAGTATTTTTATATATAGTTTATATTTCTAAGTATGTAATTCAATATTTTTTTTAATTTAGAGCTAAAGTTCT
>NW_017100242.1:5027811-5028060 GCF_001263275.1 Habropoda laboriosa
GAATTCCAACCTATATCACTAATTAAAAAGCATGAATTTTTATTAAAATTAACTGAAAAATATGACATATTGAAAGGCTCAAAAGGAAATTCAACCATATTTACAGAATGTATTGAAAATGAAATACAGTTATCTTTTGAAAGACCTGGTTTTATTATATCAAGTACAAGTTGGACAGAAGATGAAGATTTTTCTATACTAATAAATGCATTGCAAGGTATTTTATTATATTATATTATTTTATTACAT
>NW_017100242.1:5028076-5028557 GCF_001263275.1 Habropoda laboriosa
TTATAAAATTAAAAAATTGGAAACATATTGCAATTATAACACCATGGCTTGAAAATGAAGATTATCCTAAGATACTGGGTACTAAAACATAAAATAAAATTTTGAATTGATTCTTTGTTTATCTTTTGCATGTATAGAAGATGTAATTTTTGTTCATAGCTAGTGCAGACTTGGGCATTTGTCTTCATACATCATCTAGTGGTTTAGATTTACCAATGAAAATTATTGATATGTTTGGCTGTGAGCTTCCAGTTTTTTCATATAATTTTAAATGGTAAGTAATAATCTTAAAATTTTATAATTATATTATACTTAATATTAAATGTTCCCTACATACTTGATATGTATCTATATGGAACATAAGAATTTTAATTTATATGCAATCTAAATGCTTTTATAATACTTCAAGTTTGAGTACATTAGGGATGTAATTTTTTTTTAATATGTGTATTTACATTTTATTTAACTTTTAATTATTACT
>NW_017100242.1:5028590-5035776 GCF_001263275.1 Habropoda laboriosa
TATTTATAGTATTTTAAATTTACGTCTTGCATTCAAACTTCTTATATTGTGTTTTTACATTTTAGCTTACCAGAACTTGTTCAACACAATGAAAATGGAATGATTTTTTCAAACGATAAGGAATTAGCAGTACAATTAAAATCATGGTTTGAAAACTTCCCTAATAATGATATTCAGCACAAATTGAATAAAAAATTCCGCGCAAAATTAAATAAATTCCAAGAGAACCGTTGGCACGATAATTGGGCTTCTATTGTACTTCCTTATTTTAATTAATCATTTACAATATATATTTAATTCTTTTATGTATTTTTTATTTCTCAACATATGCACTTTTCTCCTAATTTATTTTTACAAAACATTGTTATTGTAAAAATTAAAAAGACAAGGTCATTTTATGCTTTTAAAAGAACCGCATTATTGATTTCTCCGATTATGATAAAAATTTCTCTGATGAAAAAATAATTCAATGTTATCCTAAAATATCACACTTATAGTATTACATATACTTTATAATTTCAAAAGTTAAACTGACGCCATCTCGTATTTGGTGACGTGAACTACGACTTTTTAATAGGAACACAGAATGTAAACAGAGGTATTAGACAAGGAAAGCACTAGTGTGCGAGAAGGATAGAGAGAAACGTTTCCTATTGGTCCGCGGGCCGCTAAGTTTGGCTTTCCTAGCCACAGGTCAAGTCGGTCGAGGAAAAATTGTTAATAACTCATTATTAGTGACGAATTTGTGAACTTTCAATATTAAAAACTAAAGTATGAGTCTCTAGCAATTTCCTGATATAAGATTGAATCATTAACCCCTTTCAATAATTAGTTATTAACAATTCTTACACGGAGTGTTAGGAAAAATACAACACTACTTTAAGGTTTTTCATTACTTTCGTACCTTTAGTCATGTAATTTATGCACTTTGACACGTTCATTAGAAATCATGATTCTTTACCTACCTTCTCGTATAATTTGCATTAATATTGTCACTGTAGTTTACGAGTTATTAGACATTATGTGGAAGAGTCCTTCGCTTATCAAATCCGAGTGAGTTCAACTGCTATAAACAATTGCTAATATTTAATAAATCGCATTACATACTCGTACAAAACTTATTGCAGAATATAAACGAAAGTCCGTGCTACATTCTATCCGCTTGAAAGTATAAAATTAATCATGCAATTCCATTAAATTCCATTAAATTGACAGAACAGTGTTATGCTTAAATTCTACGAGTACAGCATTCTCTTGAATAATGTTTAATAACTATCAGACTATAACGTATATGTTACTGAAAATTATATAAGAATATAGCCAAAGCTGCTGCCTTCCATATGCATTTAAAAATTGTACAGGAAATTGATAACGAACAATGATATTAATGAAAAACCTTAAGGGACTGTCGTATCGTTCCCGATAATTCGCATAATAATTATTAATAACTAATTATTGAAAGGAACTAGGGCTTTCAAACCTATATGAGAAAGCTGCTAGAGGTTCATACTATATTCTTCAATTCTAAAAGTTCACAAATTCATCGTAAATAACGAGTTATTAAAGATTTTTCAATGACCGACTTTATTTAGGACTTGGAAAGTGGAGCCCGCGGGCCAATAGGAAACGTTTTCTCTCTATCCTTCTCGCACACTAGTGCTTTTCTTGTGTAGTACCTCTGTATACATTCTGTGTTCCTATTAAAAACTCGTAGTTCGCGTCACCAAACACGAGATGGCGTTAGTTTGGAATTATCTGTCCTTGTCTATCCCTATTTCTTTCCTTGTCTCATTTACTTCTGCATTGATAACGATACTTTTTAAGAAAGCGTTAAACAAGCTATGTTTATATAACATTTTTTTTTTGTTTATACCCATAGAATATATTGATAAAGTTTGGTACTTTAAACGTGGAACACCCTGTATACATTAGGGTAAAATTCGGAATTTTTTTTATTTTTTTTTTTAAATACTTGAAAATAAACCAGAAACTTTATTTTACTGTTTTGAGTAAGAATTAAGCAAAAATTTCGAAATTCGCGCGAAAATAGTGTCGAGAATGTAGATTTATTAGTCGGGTGTTAATGTTCTCGGAAATTCCTGAAATTGATGGTATTTCCAAGAATCAATGTTATTAAATTATCGAGGTTAAAAGTTATTGATGTCATTAGTGTATCAAGGTTAGATTAAACTTAATTTCTAAACTCATCGGTTTAAATCGTAAAGGGCAAAACAAAACCTCTGAGTTCTTGCACGGTCGGTATTTTAGAACGTAAAAAACGAAGTCCCATAAGGTGATAGATCTATTTTGTACCTCATCTATGGTTGCAGTTTGTGGAGTCGTTTTCTATTGTTAGTCTTCCATGAAGCGATTTTGTTGTTAGCATAATCGTGGAGAAGAGAAACTAATTTGTAACATACAATTATTTTTTCACGAAATATTTCTAAATATAATTTAATCTTCAAAGATGGTAAATATCTATTTGTTTTTGTAACAATAAGTAGTTGCAGTTATTTGTTTCCTTTTATACACGTGCTATTTTTAAGGTTATGTCCAACACGTGGAATATTATTGTTTAAGCATTTTCAATGAATATGATTTTTAATCACGAATAAGGTTGATTCTAATTACTTATTTATGTATATGTTAATATTAACTTAAAATATTTAAGAAATATTTTTTAATTACTTATGTTTGTTACACAGGGAGACGAAGTTAATCCAAAAGCATATCCTTTGGCAGATGCTACTTTAACTGCAAGAATCTTGAATCTAGTGCAACAAGCAATGAATTATAAACAGTTAAGAAAAGGAGCTAATGAAGCAACAAAAACGTTAAATCGTGGTCTCTCAGAATTTATTGTAATGGCTGCAGATGCTGAGCCTTTAGAAATTTTGTTACATTTGCCATTACTATGTGAAGACAAAAATGTCCCATATGTATTTGTTAGGAGCAAACAAGCTTTGGGTCGTGCATGTGGTGTATCTAGACCTATTGTTGCTTGTTCTGTGACAGTTAATGAAGGCTCACAGTTAAAACCACAAATTCAAGCTATACAACAAGAAATTGCGTGCCTCTTAGTTTAAGTACTATGTACCTGATTTGAAATAATTTTTACTATTTAATTAAATTTTTGTCATTATTTCTATATTTTACATAAATTTTTGAATAATTTCAAAACATCAACCTTCATACACTTTGTTAATGCAATGAGATGTGTGTATGTATTAATTTTGTGAATAAAAAGTTAAGTGAAACATTTTGATATTTTGTGTACAGTTAAGTGATTTAAAATACATATTTTTTGTTATATCCAAAAATATATTTACAGTATGTATTAAATTTGTTGCTACAAGTTATTTAGTTGTCTTTTTGTTATAAATTATTTCATATTACGAAGAAATATTACATGGAATTATGAATATTTCACTAGCTATCTTATCATTGGTGATAATAAAACTAAAAACTCCCCTTAGTATTGATGATTCCCCTGTCTCCTGTATTGGTTTAGCTTGTCGGTAGGATGTCAATATCTCATCTCTGCATAATGTATATACTGCAGAACTTTAACACAATGTTTCAGTTCTCGAAAATTACTACTCTTCACAAAGTTAGAAATGTCGTTAGCACTTATTATTTCCGTATTTATTACGTTTAATTTTGGGATTATTTCAAGAGATTGTTATTCGTTGCCCTACAAAAACAACCGGCCAATAATTGGTAAATAAAATAAGATTACGACACTAATAGTTTATTATAGAATAAGGTTATAACACTAATGGTGGTTGGATTTAAAAGTAAATGTATGAAACGTGTTATCACAGACAAAGTATTAAGCCTGGTGCATACAAGCGATGCTAGCGTACTATTTTTTAAAATATTTTTCCTTGATTTTATGTTCAAAAGGTATTTTATCACA
The DNA here is from genome assembly GCF_001263275.1 of Habropoda laboriosa. NCBI lineage: Eukaryota > Metazoa > Arthropoda > Insecta > Hymenoptera > Apidae > Habropoda > Habropoda laboriosa. The sequence continues at coordinate 5,032,510 of NW_017100242.1, forward strand.
AGAAATAAGCGAGTATGTGAAAACGCATTATGATGGGGACAGTTACATCGCTGCATCGTATGTAAAATTTATTGAAAGTGCTGGTGGAAGGGTTGTTCCCATTTGGTATGTGTTTAACGTTGTTGATAATTCTGATTTTATTATTAGTAATAAGCGGCAGGAACAATGACAACATAAGTAATACATTAATTTATCATAGTGATATATAATTACATTAAAAATATGTCACGTAAGTGTGAAGAAGTACATAATATGAAATATAATTTATAAAAAATTTGAATTTTAACTAGTTTCTTTAACTAACTTTGAAACTAATTTTAACTAATTTTAACATTAGTAACGACAATGATTACTTATTGAAAAATTCAGTTAATATTTAGAAAACAAATTATTCAAAATTTATACACTTACTTATGTAGATTTCTCTATGTGCAGTAAACTCCCGATTATCCGGCCCCGCTTTAACCGGCCACATTTTTGGTGACATGAAAAAAATTGACCAGAAGAAAAATTATTGACATACATATGTACACTTTCTTCCGACTAAATTTACTTTTTGCCACTTTTTTCATTGTTTAAATAGTCTTCCTTTTACTAATTTTATTTTCTATTCATACTAAATTTTTGAGTACTGGATTCCGTACATCTGCATTATAAAAAACTTATACAATGTACATATTACATATCATATTTTCATCCACGATATTGTCGCTTTGGAAACAATGCATACAAGGAAGAGTTCGTGTTTCTTTCCTTATTACGGTGCGGATTTCAACAAAAGATAATTGGCAATCGTTGCACAGCAAACTCATCGTTTCTCAGTCAGTCAATCCTATCGAACATTCGGTCGCAACGTTTTTCAAGCGATCTCAAAAGCATTTTAAACGTTACTTCCATATAAGAATGAAGAAGTGAGTCATGCAGAAGGAAAGATTGCACTTGAAACTGCGATGAGATATATTGAGCAGCAAGAGAATTCATCTGCAATTGATATCTTATTTTTAAAAAAGTAGCGTGATATCGCATTATCAAACGAAATTAAATCAAAGAAGCAGAAAAAGATTACCGATTCTTTTGTAAAAAATAATATTTAATAAACATTGTTTATATGTATGTATGTTCTAAGTATGTGCAATAAACATTAATGATATACTTATACGTTAATTTTTGTTCAGTAACTACCTAGAAATGATAACTAAAACATGTCGGATTAACCGGCCAGGGGTCCAGTCCCACAGCGGCCGGTTAAGCGGGAGTCTACTGTATACGTATCTATATTTTAAATTATAAGGTTTAATAATAGATTTAGTTGAAGTAAATTTCGTTTTCTTTTTTTAAATTAAAAACTGCTACTATCAAAGTGTTTAGTAATTGTAAACCATGTTCCTGAACAGTATTTACTTAAAATAGTGATGATTTTACTCCGAAAATTGTTCAAAATTTTTCCTGCACACATGCATACGAATTGAAGAAGTTTCAATTTATAATTCTTCAAAAGTTCTTTTCCAAAACTAATTTTGAATTTCAAAACATATTTATTTGAATGTACTTATTTGTAATTGTATTTTTTTCAAATATTATGCAGTAAAAAATTAATATTAGTAGCTATGTCACCGTGCGTGTAACTCGAGAGTGAACTTTTATGCTGTGTATCGTGTATATTAGTAAAAATTCAGTTTATATCAAATAACAATTAAGTATTTATCATACGAGGAATAAAAAAATTTATCCGCTTTTCTACCATTTTTTTTTCAAGACATGTCAGGGATGATCACACACTTCGCAGCGATGACGCTGTACCATTTGGCGTGTTTACATTTCTCGTAGCGGGATCACACACGTGCATTGTATCATTAGAAATATAAAGCTGCTGAATCGCGCACAACGTCACCGCTGTGAAATCACAATGACATCGCATTATTCGTCTGTACCGGGCTGTATTCAAAACAAAAGCACTAATTTGAAACTATATGCGACCATAAGAACAAAGTTAATGGAATACTAGAAAATTTGCAGAAAATGCGAAGAATGCATGGCCAGTTTCGTGTAAATCTGGTAGTCGTGAGAGCATACAAGTTAACCGAGCCTAAGCAAATAAAAGTAGATAAAAACTTCGAAAAGAAATAAAGATACGCTGTAGACGGAACAATGAAGTGATAGAAAGTCGATAAAAATATCTAAGCAAGTGCAGTTTTCCAAGAGCGTAATGATAATGCCGTTCTGCCACATACAAATCTATTCACAAAGTAAACCTAATAAAATTAATTTTTGGAAAGTGCTATATATAAAAATCTTAAAATCTAGCATTTTGAAATATTAATAATAATAGACGGAAGGTATCACATCAAAATGAAAGTATAATGAACAATCATACACGTATAGTTGGTTTATGCATGAGTCCAACTGTACACATTCGACTGTATGTACACAAGTTCGACCATAACTATTATAACACATACAACTCAAAGAGTTAATATTATTTTTAATGCTGATAATTATTGAATTAATGACGCAAAACTTGTACAAACATATATACATATATGTATACCGTAATGCGATTTTTTTAGGATTGGGAAAGACGAATCGTATTACGAAGATATCTTAGGCAAAATAAATGGGTAAGAAAGAAAAGCAGAAAGATGTTAAAAAAAGAATATAAATAATTCTCTCAAGCGTACTTATTTTTTAAATTACTTTTTATAGAGTTTTGTGGCCTGGTGGAAAGTCGTTATTCACGACGAGAAACGGTTACGCCGACGCTGGATATAAGATTTATAAGTAATAAAGAGGGTGATAGAAAATCGCCAAATTTACAGTTCTCACACCTAAAATGAAACATAATTCTATAAGTTTCATGGTATTAGGACAGTATAATTATTTACCAGAACTTCGATGGGAAGTTGTAAAAAAAAGCAAACAAGGGGGAGACATAAATTGGAAGTTATTGACTTTAAATAATTGTAACTTTTAAACGAATGAATGAAATACAATTCGAATGTTATTTTCTAGATAAAAGTCTATATTTTCATCGTATGTGAAAAAATTAATTAACAACACTACAAAACGATAAATTAACGATGCAAATAATAAAAAAAAAGTATTTATAATTTTCATTCGAATTTTGGGTGTGGGAAGAACCATAAATTTGGCCATTTTTTATCACCCTCATTATATAATACATTTTTATTTTCCGAGATAATGTCGGTACTTACAATGTTTCTGACTACATTTCTCACTTCTTTTTATGCGTTTTATACAAAATCTTAG
>NW_017100242.1:5035893-5037423 GCF_001263275.1 Habropoda laboriosa
TGGATTAGTAAACATTCGTAATTCTATCTATTTTTATTAATATAAAGACACTGCATTAATTATTTTTAATATTATTTTTCCACATTAAAATGTAATTTCTCCTAATTACAACACCAAGCATTAATTTTTTAAAATCTTATTTACAGCATTGCAGAAAGGATGAATAGAATCGGTGATTATTTTCCAATTTTTGGGATATGTTTGGGATTCGAACTATTAACATATGTTGTGGCACAGCGTACTCCACATAGGATAAACTGTAGCAGTCAGGGGCAATCACTTCCACTTGAATTCACGCCAGGTTGTTAGCTGAATATGTTCAATATTTCGATAGTAATTCTATTTCATAATGATAATTTTTTATAACAAGAAACCTTATAATTTCTTTTTAGATTACCGTGAAAGTAGGATGTTTAAAAACATTCCATTACAGATTCAGAACATATTACAGTATGAGAGAGTAACAGTAAACTTTCATAATTTTTGTGTTACAGAAAATGTAAAGTTACATTTATTAATTTTGCATCGATATTGTTTTTAAGGTCTTATAGCGTAATTTTTGCAGAAGTTAAAAAAGATTGGAGTATCCAACAAATTTAGAATATTGTCTTTGAATGAAGACTGGAACGGACTTGAATTCATTTCTTCACTAGAACATATTACATTACCTTTTTATGGCACACAATTTCATCCAGAGAAAAACCCGTATGAATGGATTCGAGGAAGAAATATTTCGCACACAGAAAATTCCATTAAAGTCTCTCGGTATTTTGCTGATTTTTTCCTTAGTGAAGGTATACCTATTTTGCAAAGACAGTCGTATTTTTTTCTTCAAAATAGCGTGAATTAATCTACCTACATAAATCTGCTTTATGTTCAGCACGTAAAAATCATCATAGTTTTCCAACTACGGACAAAGAAGCTGAAGCCTTAATTTACAACTACCCGGTGACTTATACTACGAAAACTCTGTTTTTACAATGTTATTTGTTCAACAAAAGCGACACCAGAATTTGACGTATTGGCCACAAAATGGAGTGCTCCGTGAATTTCAATATTCCCTTGGAAAGAAAGTTATGGGAATTCAAGATTAAAATCATTAAAATTACTGTCAATCATTTAACGAACGCTTATTCTAATAATATTATTACTTATGCTAGAAAAGCATTATTTTTATTCAAAATAGAATTAAAGCGTGGGAAATTATTACATGTAAGACAGGACACGTAGTATTCACATTTAACATAACACCAGTGTATATTGTGTCACAACTGGGATACATAATATTACAATGGTGCATAATAAAATTCTATACATATTTCATTCTATCTAAAGTAAATCATATTTTGAATCCTTTCCTTCACCATCGTATTTCCCTTTGAATTAAAGCGTTTCTGATTAATTGATTTTCAGGAACACAAAAAAAAAGATCCCAGCGTAAGTTGTATAAAAATTATATACGAAACAGATGAATTCCGAGTGCTAGTAAAAAAGTAAAATACTATCTAGCATCTCAGTTTTCTACACTTA
>NW_017100242.1:5037521-5052853 GCF_001263275.1 Habropoda laboriosa
GATAATAAGATAATAATAGTAATAATTCATATAAACATTATTTCTATTTATTCCTTGTTAGACTTTTTAGCAAATTACAAGGAGCGATGCCACGAATAAATTGTAGAGGAATTCTTTACACGTATCATCGGAAATATTACTTGCATCAAGTGTACCCGGTACGGCATAATAGTTTTCTTTTCTCCATCTTCATGTGGTGTACAGTATATACAGGGTTGGGCAAAAATTTTGTTCACCTTGAATATTTCCGTTATTTGTAATAATGTGGAAAAATGTTATATATAAAACTTGCATGATATGGAGGGGGAACATAATGTGACGTAACATTTTTTACGTGAGTGGAGGCGTAGAAGAGGAGATTTCAAGTCCATCTCTATTTCTTTAAATAGGATACTTTTTTTTTTTTATTGCTGTGTGATATTCGCGCTTTCAGCATGCTGTCATTAAAGGTCATTCAAGGTCAAATGTGGCGGTAAAATAAATTCGCCACAACAGTCTCTATGTCTCGACCACCCATGTGAAAAGCATTTATATCACATTATAGTCCCCTCCATATAATGCAAGTTTTGTATATAACATTCTTCTACATTATTACAAATAACGGAAGTATTCCAGGTGAATAAAGTTTTTGCCCTGTCCTGTATACATAATGTATATAAGCGTGAGCAATATATATATTATACATATATATTTGTTTCTCCTCTTTAGATGTATCTTTGCACGAACCTTGCGTGTTTCTTTCTTACTTTCTCTCTTTTTCTATATATTTCTTTCACTCCTCTCACACATACTCAACCTGTTTCTCTCTTTATGAATATAGTGTGAAAATTGTACGCTCCATACGACATACATTTTACGTCACTCATAAAGTGACCCTGCGATATTAATTAATTTTTCCCTTGTTATTTTTTCTTTTTTTTCTTTTCAATAGTATGTGATATCTAACTGGTTGAATATACTTAGTAATATTTACCATAATATATTAATCTAGACTTCTACGGAGTGACGATCATTATCATACACGAAACTCCATGTGACGCATGTACACACGCTAATAAATTTATCATCTTTTTCGTGTCTATATTCAATAGTTGTTATTATAATATTATACATAATTAAGATAAGCCTGGTAATGCGGCAACCGATAAGATGCAGCTGCGAATTTCCTTTCCTTCTTCACGTACTTTTCGTTTTACAATCTAAATGTACATTTTAGTGTCGAGTGCTTTTCTAAATGTACGACATACATTTAGGTAACTTAGCACTACGAACGACATTGCCGCAGAACCAAGCTTACGATATTTTATCTTTTATTCTTACTTGTAAATACGAAATACATGGCCTTACAAGATCGCTAGTGACAATAATATTCTTTTTCCTCAAAGTAGACGATACGCAAATATTGTTAATTGTTTAAAATTAATTTAAAAAATCAGTATAATTTGAAACATTCCTCTCATAATATAAATACACATGCTGAATTGCTATCGCTTATCCATTTTTTTTTCTTTTAGAATTTCGAATCAGTGTAGTAACAGTGGTATTCACTGCGGATGAATACTTCTGTGAAGTTGGCAAGGTTATATTGCACTTGATTACAATAATTAAGACTATAGAAAAACTAAAAAAAAAAAAAAAAAAAAAAAAAAAAAAAGAAAAGAAAAAAAAAACAGTAATTACAATTAAAACGAACTGACGTGAAATTTCACTCAGTATTTGTTTCCATATTAAAACAAAAAAGTTTATTTTAAATGTAATTTCTCATATTAAACTACACGCCAATTATAGCAAACGCAAATATCTAAATATTTCGAATATTAGCGATTATTAAATATACAGTACCTTTCTCAGTCACGTTTACGCAGAAATTTTTATTGTGAAAATAATAAAATGTATATTTATTCTTACAATGTGCGATTTTATACAGAAATTTATCTTTAAACCTAATACCAAATAGAAAAATCAAACTCGTGATTTTTTTTTTTTCAAACAGATGTTTCAGAACACATCAATTAAACATCCTTAGTACATTTATAGTAACGACGTGTCATTTGTTATGGAAGCGATAGCATAAAGTATATTTTAACGCGTGAAATTGATGATGCAGAACAATGTGACGAATGTAAATAATTCTTTCTGTTTTATGACTATTTCAAATGAAAACTTCATTTTCATATCGACCAGTTTAAAAGAAATAATTTCATAAAATATGTGCGGTATTTGATTGAATAGAAGATGTAGGAAACTGTACGTAATTTGAATAAAAAATATACTTTGTACTTCAAGCAATGCTTGGTAAATCCTTCAAATTATGTTTATACCATTATTTCGGAGGTATATCGTGCGTCACATTATACACGTCGAATTTTGTTTCTTTTAATTACCAGATACATTAATTTCGTCATATATTTTTCTGTTTGTTTTCTCTTCTTTACACGAAATTATTGTACAAAACAAATACAGCGTTGTATTGGTATCGCAATTAGTGCCTAATTGTAATTGAATTAATAGCGAGATTACGCGTACGTATCACTGACTCGCAGAGTCTCGAGTAACCTTTCTGCCCTCATCGAGCAGAATTCCAAAACACATATCGAATATTCATCTTTTTCGTAAACGATCTATTAAAATTATACAAAAAAAAAAAAAAACAAAATATAAAAAAAGAAAAGAAACAAAGAAATTCAAACTTTGGATAATACACTGCTATCGTTACAGCAGCACAATTATTGTTCAAAGTTGATGAAGTTCGAATAAATCTTCTTCACGTTTTGTACGAAACTACAGACGAGCATTGTGTCCACAACGTTTAAAACGAGAACAATGGAACGCTGCAGTTATGACGATTCACAACGATACTTTTATCGTACAATAACACTTCATCGATCAACTAACTTTCGTGCTTGTAGAAACTGTAAGTTTCGACAGTCTTCTTCTTTTTCTTCGAGAAATAAGCAGACAAAAAAAAAAAATAACTCAATGGCGCACCTTCATTAACCAATAACACAAACGTTCATTATGTATACACTCATTTTCTCTTCTTATGAAAAAATGCTTTTCCTTCCTTTTCTTTCCAATGTTTGCATTTTTCATTCCCTTCAATAGGAGGTCAATACACCCGGAGGAGTAGGTACAACAACGGTGTGTTGCGGCACTACAGGTGGAGCAGGCGGTGCGAGGGGATGTCCGACCAGAACTGCTGCTGCCGGAATTGGTAGAACACCGGATTGAGGAATGGCTGATGGGGTGCTGACTTGCGTCGGTGGCCCTTCCGCCGCATGCTTTCTCAAGTGTCTTAACATGTTACCCTTCTCGACGAATGTTTTCCCACAATCGGGACAACTGTGCGGTCGTTCGTCCGAGTGCGATCTTCTGTGAGACACTAAGTGTCCTTTGCACATAAAGTCTTTCGGGCAAAGATCGCAACGAAATGGTCTTTCAGCGTTGCTTCCTTTATTGTGCGAACGCATGTGGAAAAGTAGATTGCCCTTCAACGGGAAGCTTTTGCCACATTCTGTGCATACGAATGGACGTTCACCAGTATGACATCGCATATGATTTACGAGATGCTCCTGTAACAGAATATCGAGGAAACTACGGTTAGGATTGTTTTAATGTAATACTGATAAGAGCTTTTCACTCTTTCATCATGGGCGACAAACATAGTCAAGTTTAAATGGGTTTATTCAGCTACTCGAAACCGCTGTTTGAACGTTAAGGAACTATACAGTATTTCTGTACACGTACAAGTTACCCCTAAATTATTAGGAAGAAAAAACTAAATTTTTCGATATGCGATACATCAGGCCTGAACGATAATTTCTTTCTTTTTTCATGCTTCCACATAGAAATAAATATAAAGTCAACAGACAAATGATAAGATATTTGAGCAACTGAACCATTTCCTTGGACGGTCTTAGTAAATTGTACTAATATTATTAGATTATTAATAAAGTTTAGAGACAATGTATGCGCTATCGATAAAACAAGTCTTTTTAATGAAACTTCCGTCAGGAAGTAACATTACACTTGGATACATATTCCTAAAAATGTATGGAAAGAATTCCTGGGTTGGAGGAATCAATAATATAAAATTTCCAACTAACGTTCAATGGACCTATTTGATAGTATTATAGATTACAGTTTCTTAGGGGGGAAAAAAGAGGAATGGATATATAACATTATTTGTTATAAATGTTGCTGTTGTAAGTAACAAATTTACCCGTGCGGTTTGTAATGTGTTAAGTAATATGTTAAATAATAGTATTTAAGTTGAAACCTACCTTTCTTGTAAACGGTTTAGAGCATACGTTGCAACAATGCGATGAATCTCCGGTATGTTGACGGAGATGATTATTTAGATGTTCTTTCCTGGTGAACGTTCTCTGACAGAATTCACACCTGTGCGGTGATTCGCCGGTGTGGATTCGCACATGATTCGTCAAATGCTCCTTACGAGTAAATGACTTGGAGCAGAAGTGGCATCGGTGTGGCGATTCGCCTGTGTGTTGACGCACGTGATTTGTCAAATGTTCCTTCCTCGTGAAGGATTTGGTGCAATACTGGCACTTGTGCGGTGACTCACCCGTGTGTTGCCTGACATGGTTCACCAGATGATCCTTCCGTGTAAATGCTTTTGGACAGTACTGACAGCGGAAGGGCGTCTCTCCTGCGCACATTAATCAATGACGTCGCAATTTTTACTTTTCTCTCTGTCCAACCACCATATCTTATTTACGAGAATTGATTCGGACGATTTTATGCGATGCAACGTATGGATGATGAGGTGTGCATCGAAAATACAATTTAAATAATAGGATTCTTAAAAAATTCTGCGTTTGCTTACTTCATTCTCATTGTCCTTTTATTGTTTAAACTACTTCATGTTTCAGATCGTAGATTGGATTTTTCCTGAACTTTCAAACAGGTCATTCTTTGACAGAAAAATATAACACAAGTGTGAATTTTCGTATTAACATAAATGTAATAATACGAAGCAAAATGCAAAATTTATAGGTAGGTAAATGGGTAACTTATCTAAGTTTCACAACATATAATATGTAAAAGTGAAATTCTTTGCAATTCATATTGTACACAATTTTGAGTATTAAAGATTGCACTAATTTAATTGTGAGAGAAAGCACAGAAATATTTTCGACATCGTCACACCCTTACGTTACATCATAGAAATATTAACTCGTTCAATGGATAATATTCTAACCTCGTATATTCAATAAAACTATTATAATTTCCACATGATAATTAAAAGAAAAAAACGAAACAAAACAAATGAAACAAATTAGTATAAACTGTTATACCACAAGTATAAATCTCTTTACGTTAAACTAAATCTTATTAATAAATTTTGCCACCTACGAAATGAAATGAAAATGAGAATGATATTATGTACAAATTTCTGACCAAAAACAAAAAGAGTGATAATAAGTCGACTAGAAAACGTCTCTAGAAACGCAGAGGCATTATGAAAACGTTTTATACAGCGAGAAGGCTCTGAAATAGTTAATAACAAGCATGTATGAGAGCGGTGTATTAGGCAGAACAGTAAATGTCTCTATGGGATTCGATGAAATGGGACAATTGTGATCGGTTAAGCTAATTGCTAGTTAGACACAATGTGACTTGTTATGCACGAACGGTGAACGTATTATACCAGGTATATTGTCGTAAATAAATTTTCATCAAATATACATATGACACACACGCACGTATGCCTGTTCCTTTCGCATGCAAATGTGCAAGTCATAGCTAAATATCATGTAAAAGCAAAATTGAGACTCAATATGCATTCGAAACCAATATGCTCTAGAACGATTATTTTTTTTTCTTTTTTTGCGTAAACGAGACATAAGAAAATGTTCAATTTAGACTTGGACAAGGACACGAACGATACTCGGTGTATGGGCCACTACTTGTCAAATCAAACAAGAATTGCAACCGTAATCTTTTTTTTTTAAACTCACTATTCATTGGTACTCTTGAGAAATTAAATTGTGTAAAATTTTAGCTTTCTATTTCGAACCGTTTTCGAGATATTTAATAGATCAGCTTATTACCAGTTCTACTACAGAAGAGTTCACAATTTGGATTGTCCAGCCTTCGTGTTCTCACGCCTTTTTTTTTTTTTTTTTTTTACTAAGAAGTGATTTTCACATTGCAATTCTTCCATATAAGCCAGCTTTTTGAAGTTGCCCATTTCACAGTGGATACAGTTATCGGGATATTCACTTCTGCAACAATTTCTGGGGTTGTTTTGCTTCTGGTTCGTTTACTTGTTATAACAATTTCACGATTCTTTACTGGGATTCTCACTTTAGATCTTCCAATTCTTCTTCTAATTTAAGACACTGTCAGAACAAATTTCTGAACATTATAATCCAGCGTACCCCGATTTAATTGCAATTTGTCTATAACTTTTACGCATACGATGGAAATTTGTTCGTTTTCGGCATATCTGTCGATTATTCGCATTAAAACGCACTGAAACGATCCTCTCCACGTTAACACTGACGAAATAAATTCACAAATTAGACCAAAAAGTAATTTCTAGATAGAAGAAACTCCGTAGGTAACTGCGTGCGTGCATTATAATGTATTACAATACATTTGTATTAAAAATTTCGGGGGAAAAAGCTGTATCTAACTTTGTCTTTACCTGGGGGTCAGTTTTATGATTTTTTTCCATGTAATAATTTCTGTAGCAAAAATTTTACATTCGTAGGGAATACTATTCTTCGCTCTTTCGTGGAACTTAATGGAGATAAAACAGATGTGAAAAGAAATAATAAATATTTACCGTAATAATATCAGAAAATATACATACATGGATGGGCAAATACGTTTGATCGGCAGTGTGTATTTGGAAAAAGTATTCCTTCAGCTTGAAAATAGTAACAGATACAAAGAATGCTCCTTAACACGTTGAGCGCGGAGCCGATTTCGCTCTGCTTCCCGTTCAGGCGGCACACAGCGGCCATCACTTTGCGAGCTGTTCGGTTATAGAGTATAAACAGAAGATAACAAATGCGCTCACACGGCATTCAGACGAAGAAATACCAATCTGGGTTGATAGAAGAAGTGTTCATAAATTACAAAAAAAAAAAAAAAAAAAGATGTGCATAACATTTATTTTTTAAATACGATACTGCCGGTCCCACGGACCGACGCCACCCAAACGAAAAGTTCACTGTCAGTCCGCACGGACCGACGCCGCCTAAACGGAAAGTTCACTGTCAGTCCCCACGGACTGACGCCGCGCTTAACGTGTTAAGCAGAGCCTAAATATGGGACATCTTGAAAATTGTTTATGATCGAAAGGTAAAATTTTACACAGCCTAATTTCTGAAGACTATCGATAAACGCGGTGAGCTTTAAAATAAGTTTGTATCTTAAGATTGTAAGTTTTAAGCAATTTAATGCGCAACATGGCTTGTATAATAACACGCGTATGTGCGTGTGTTATATGATGTGTTACATGAATATGGTGACTCAGTAATGATTGTACTTAATTTGTGTATTCTTAACTTAATATGATTTTCTAACCACGTATAAACTACTACTCTTAGAGACAAATATTACAATCGATTGTCCGTGAAATGGACATCTGCCAACCGCTCTCACCTGTGTGTTGGCGGATGTGGTTAACAAGGTGTTCCTTTCTGGTGAACGATTTGGAGCAGAAGCCGCATCGGTGTGGAGACTCACCCGTGTGCTGGCGAACGTGGTTCAAAAGATGCTCTTTTCGCGTGAATGTCTTCGAGCAGAAATCACAGCGGTGCGGCGTCTCACCCGTGTGCCACATTATGTGGTTCGTGAAGTGCTCCTTTCTCGTAAACGACTTACCTGTATTCGCAGCAGTAAACAGAACCAAGAAAAAGAAAAAAAAAACACATTAACACACATTGTATATATAATGCCAATAAAATCTATAAATATCTTTGTATCAGTTATGTAATACTATTTTTTTTGTTGAATATAAAGTGTAATTCTTTTAAAATATATTAATTGTAAAAAACAGATACATAATAATACTAACAATATGAAATTATATCCCTTTAGCCATAATTAATATTATATAGAATAGATACACATGGGGTACAGAAGTTACTATTCATATGTACCAAAAATAGATTCTCTATAGTGCTTTTCAGTTAAATCTTAATAATGAAATCTATACACGCAAAACATACGTATTTCCATTGTAAAAAATTTAATGGAAACACATGTTAGAATTTAACGATAATAATGAAATATTGAAGGTGCTGTCAAGATGATTATCAATTTGTAACACGTGTTAATAAGGTGGGTACACCACCCTGATACGTCTACAAATAAGTAAAGTTTCAGAATTTTTTTCGTAGGTGAATGAAAAGTTTCAATTTTTTCAGAGGATATAAATGTAACTTTCAGCTTTTTTCTCTAACATTTAAAAGGTAAAAATATTACACAATGGAGGAGTTATTACGAAACTTGCTCTGCTAGAACATCAATTGCTGGCCGCAATCGTCGGTAAGGATTGGAACGTCTGAAATAAAAATTTTTTTTGATTTATGAATAAAAATGCATTACTTACAACGTAGCGTACAATTTTTTCGATTATCTTAATTATTTAATTTTTTAGGAACGTTCAAAGTTAATTTTTTTTTAGCAAAAAGTGATTTTTCTTCTTCAAACTGCCGCCATTTCTATAATAATTACGCTTTTTTTTAAATCATACGCTATATTATAAATAATATGTTTTTGTTTATAAACCAAAAAAAATTTTTTATTTCAGACGTTCCAATCCTTGGCAGCGATGGCGGCCAGCAATTAATGTTCTAGCAAAAGAGGTTTCGCAATTAGCAAATAACTCTTTCATTTTGTAAAATTTTCATTTTATTAAAATTTGAGAAAGAAACCGAAAAAAATAACATTTATATCTTTTGAAAAAATTGCAACTTTTCATTTAGTCATCTATGAAAAAAATTCCCAAACTTTATCTATTTTTAGATGCCTCAGGATGATGTACCTCCTTGAATTTTACTTGATACTTGTATTTTTTCTGTATATAGAAGTCTAAATAATTAAAAATAAAATTTTTTTTCAAAATTCTTGCAATCTTTTGAATTTTGTTATAGTTCATTATAACGAATAGTATAATAAAATTAATTGTATGGAACCCAAAGTTTCATTTACATTATTAATCACCAAGTAACTATATATTTTAAATATTTTGAATATATATCTACATAACCAAACAACAACATTTCCAATTAATGTTTTAAGCTTGTAGTAATGTACAAACAAACAAAAGTATAACACATTTAAAGTATAAGTTATGGTGATAAATTAACAAAATTAAAATTCAAATAAAACCGACAAACATACCATACTTGCATAACCCGGAAAATAAAAGTGTATCTTGATGGTAGAAGTACGTGTTCGCAATATGTACCAACCGCTTAAATTTACGAAATAAGTCATGACATTGGGGTTTATGTTAAAATGCAGACGTATGGAATGCCGGTAAATGACTTGTCACCTGTAGCGGCGACCACCAATAAAATAATAAGTAAAATTGACCAGTCAAACGCACTGACAATTCGAAGGTTAGAAAGACGCTTTTCTGAAGGAATGCGCAGCGACCGATGACATGATGCGCGATCAATTCTCTGTGAATTTTATTCCATCCCAGCCTCTCTTTTAACGGGTGTACGTAAAAATAATTTGCGGTAACTTTAAAATCTAAGAAAAAAGTATTCAAGACTCAATGGTAATTTTTTTTGGTTTGTCACTCTTGTTTTTGTAATTTCAATTTTTATATGCTACTTAAATGTTGTATTTGTCAGAAGCATTTATATTAAATAACATTATAAATTCTTTATTGAAGTTCACTTACTCAACTTTGTAAGTAAAGATCACTTAGAATTTATTACAATGCATATAATTTCACTTAAATACATTTAGATTTATGAATTTAAAGATAGTCTATTATTGAAAATGTTTTTATAGAATAGATTTTATAGTTTCTTTTGCATATAAAATATGTTAATGTATAATTTTGCTGAGTGTACATGCACTAATATGTATACTTAAATTTACGAATTGAAAAATTGAAAATAATATCGAAAATTTGTACAGCATACTTGTTTTCTTAAAAAGTTACTAATTCACAAATGATTTCGTTTAACAAAGATTAATAAGATAATATAGTATAACCCTTTAGGCTAACAATTATTAAACTATTTCATGAAAATGCTAGTTTACATTATATAGTAAGTAGATTCTTTTCAAATTTTTTTTATTAACTTTCATTTAGTATTGTAGTATTATGATTCATTTAGTACAGAACTGACTTTCAATTTGAGATATTTTACATTTTAAACTCTGAATTTGAAATATTTAGTTATCAAACAATATTTAACAGTTACAACTTATCTTGTCAAAATTTACTACTTTTTACTAAAAATTTCAAATGTTACTAGAAAGTCTGACTCATATGTTTACACAGACTTGCACTATTAACATGATATGTAAAACGGTTTTAATAGTAGAAGCATAACTTGTACTAATGAACAGCATATCAAAACTTTATTGCTAATTTTAACTTTCTATTACTGATATTCTAAATAATTCTAACACTCTAAAATATACTGGAATCGGAATTATTGTATTTGAACTGCTTATTTTATGTGCATCATTAAACAACAATATTATCGTTTTATATATTTGAATAATTTCCTTTTACAGTTGATTAGATTAAATCAACTAAATTTTCATTTAATTTCCTTTATACAGTATTTAAGTATTCAAGTGTTACTAAATTTCAAATGTAATTTCTACAATAGATACACAATTTAATAAAGATTTTTATAAATAAATGAATATTTTTGTAAAATTACTTTTATAACTAAAAGTGCAGACCCATGTGAATAAATTTATCTCCTTGGTATTTTCCAGGTATTGTCAAGTCAAATAAAATAATAATTTGATAATAATAGTAATAATAATTATAATTGTAGAACCCATTTTTTAATGGGTCAATGATCAAGTACACCGAAAACACTGATTCTCATTTTCCGCACACAATGTGTTACCTTATTTTTCGAAAACTAGGTCTAGTGCATTCAAACTCTTTTGAGGTTTTAGTACTACCGGTATAAGGGATTGAATACATTGTAAAAAAAAATTAATTATAAATATTTTAAAACAATTACTATTTTTGAAAATAGAATTTTAAATTTAATAAAATAACACGATTTTTCTAACGAAACTCTATAAACAATAATTGACTCATTTTTACATACAATAGTTCCATTACTATTTGATATCAGTAAAAAAAAATATATCAAAGGAAAAGCAATTTTTTGTTACCATTAATTTCAATATTTTCTGAAATAATTGAAATATTCAAAATAATTTATTACAAACTAGTAACGAAAATAACATTTTCATATTCAAAATAAGTGATCTCTAAACCTTATAAAAATGGCATATTATACATACTACTTCAATGATTTCATAAAAAATATATTCATTTAAAAATAGATTATGTGCACATCAGATAAAATTGTACATAAATAGTATGACTTGCATGAATATTACATTAATGAAAAAATAGATTACGTACCGCATATTTCACAGCGAAATGGTGTATCATTGGTATGTGAACGCATATGGTTTGCGAGATGTTCTTTACGTGTATATTTCTTGCCACAAGCTTGACAATGGTGAGGAGTTTCTCCCGTGTGCCACATAACGTGATTCATAAAGTGTTCTTTACGAGTAAAACTCTTTTTACAAATATCGCACCGATGTGGTGTTTCACCCGTATGTTTACGAACATGATTTACCATATGTTCTTTTCTCGTAAACGTCTTTGAACAATACTGGCACCTAAAATATAACATAAAATTACTTTGATTTTAACGTTATTTAAAATATTATTAATCTCATTCTTATTTGAAATTAAACAAACAGTCGAACATTTTCATCAATCGTGTATTACATAACACTAAGAATTTAACAGCTTTTAACAATTTACAATTTAAAAATGAGATATATAGCACAGAATGCAATTATTTATAAATTGAAAATTGAAAACGTCGATATGAAAAAAAAAGATTAAATTTAATATATTTCATGAAAATTGTAATTAAGGAATCTGTAGAAATCCAATGGTTAAAGAAAGTAAACTGCCAAGCGACGGGCATATCGTCTGCAGCAGTATATAGTTGTCACAGACATGTACAAATCTACCAGTCAGACGGCTCGTATACGTCACAGGCTATGTGTTAAGTTGGTTAATCTACTTAAGCTATAATGCATAAGAATAAATGTATTTACCTATAAGGTGTTTCCCCAGTATGACACCGAGTATGATTATCCAAATGTTCCTTTCTTGCAAAGCTTTTCCCACATACAGTACAGTTATACGGTTTATCAGTGGCATGTCGCTTCATGTGACGTTCCAAAGATGGTGCATTTGCAAATACATGAAAACATACTGTACAAGTAAACATGGATCCACCTAAGTGACATTTTCCATGTCGTGTCAAGTCGTTTGCATTTAAGAAGGCCTTGCCACATACCTAAAAATTGTATTAAATTATAAATATAATAAATGAAATTGAAATGCAACAAAAAACTAGTATTTATTATGTACCTGGCAAGTAAAGGGTTTCTTTTCTGTATGATATCGACGATGTACAATAAATTGATAGCGAAATTGAAATATTTTTCCACATATTTCACATGTATAGCTTCCTACTGACACAGGTGAAGCACTTGGTCCGGGAGTCGCTTCACCATCACTTGATTTAATATCGAACTTATTTAATTGAACTTGTTGCACAATTGGAGTTCCGTTTTGTATAGTGGTAACTGTTTGAGTAGGAACTGTACTTCCAACTAAGGTTGTACCAGCTGCTATTTCACTTTGTAATTTTCCAAATACTTCATGATATGCTAAAAGCTGATTAATATCCTCGACATTAACCTGTAAAGTACAAGAATTTTATATAAATATTGAACATTTTATTCTATGAAGTGCACCATAAGTATGTTACTATTTTTTACCTTATACATGTTTTGCACCATTTCAACACCAAGTGTTTTTGCTAAATCTTGCTCATTTCCAGCACTGATTTTTACAACTGAACCATCAGCAGTTCTTACATCCATCATATGTCCTCCTGGTTTCAAATCTGGCACTTGGAATCTGCGCAAAAATTATAATATTGATCGTATTATAAAATTATTGTACTTAATAAATAATTAAACTATTTAAACATACTGAGTCATATTTAGTTGGCGTAGTTCTTTTTCCTTTTCAGGCTTTTCCGTACTATTTTGGGTTCCACCTTCAGTGGAAGAATTTCCACTAATGTTTACACCAATTTGTTGTTGCTGCTGCTGCTGCTGCTGTTGTTGTTGCTGCTGCTGCTGCATAACATTTTGTTGCAAATCTTGGGATGTTTGTAATTGAAGATCACATTGAACTTGACAGTGAACTTGATTATCACTACAACGTTCAGTTGTGCAACTTCCACCTTCATCTTTCACTTTATTATCATCTCTCTGTGCATTTTGATTATGTGCAGTTGGTCCACTATTCTGAGCATTTTGATGATTCTGCATTTGATGATGAGATTGTTGCTGTTGTTGTTGTTGGGGTTGTTGCTGCTGCTGGTGCAGCTGCTGTTGTTGTGCTGCCTGCATTTGCTGCTGCATTTGTGCATGTGCTGCCTGTAAATGACTGACACTGGCAGGTATGTGTGCTCCATCTAAATTAAGGCCTGGTAGAGAAACTGGTATCTGCTAAATAAAATACAAAGGAAAAATATTACTATATTCCTTTTTCTTACATAGATTAATTATAGACTTAATTAATTAGTTCAAAGTATTCTTAATTTAGCAATAAAATATATTTTATAATTTTTATTTCATAACATATTGCAAACCAGATTATAAACACAGTAGTATTGAAAAGTAAACAGTATCAATTTTATTACATATGTGTGTCTGTGCCTGTTGAACATATGAGCAAAATTTGTTGAAAACCTCATCAGGCACCCTGTATATATATGTAATAAAATTCATTGTCTCTACCTCTGTCTCTCCTCTCTTTTAATATTAATTGCAACAATTAGCATACATTTATGTACAATAAGAATAGAAATTAAAATAAGAAAAAGTTTGACAAAAGCCATATTTTAAATAAATGTGAAATTGCAAGCATTCCATGTGTATTATTGCAATACGTAATTCTGACTACCTACTCACACTTAGATGAGGTTACATACAATTCAGTATATTACCATAACTCCTGCAAATGGAGGTACTAAACCTGGATCATTTATAAGCTATATTCAATAACTAGTCATTGCATACCTCTAAGTAAACAAACCTGTGGATTTGGTTGTAAAGAACTATGATGACTGGTACTGCTAACTGAAGGTTGGTGATGATGGTGTGTAGGTGTTGACTGATGGTGCGAACTGGAAGTCAACGCCATTTCTTGATTCAATGAAGAGGCTGGCTCTTTGGAAGATGCCTCTCCACCTCCACTACTCCTATGTGAGGAGTTATGGTGGGAATGATGATAGACCGAAACCTGAGGTAGCGGTCCAGGAAATAGATTGGTGAGGACCCAATATTTAGCTACCGAGGAGGCTAACGCTACGGCTGTACCTACACGCAGGTCCGTGGATGAATGCGGGGTACTTCCTACATTGCCAAGACTGGTTGCTGTAGCCAAACCACCTGGGTATGAAGGACGACCACTTTGACCCGCGTTTACATCCTACCGATATATATTCAAACATTTGTACAACATTGATAGAGCATGCAACAGCATGCAGCAGGCTCAATTCCCATCAACAAATGCGCTAGTTACCAAATTTCAGTAGCAGTACAAGGCCTATAAATTAAACTTCAATGAGTTCGTGCAACCACTGTCAATATTATTGATTATTATATATAAAATTTATGTCATTAGAAATTAAAATACAGTTAATGCTAAATCCAATTTCACACTTATATAAAATACATGCTATAATGTTAACATCTTATGTTTGTTAAATATTATAAATACACTACTACACTATTTATAACATTCTATTTTTTTAAATTTAGAAAATATATTCTACAAATATTTATACTGTAAAAGAACAAGCTGATAAATATAACATATTCAAGCAAAAGCTACTTTGTTTAAATGTGCTACAAGCTAGTAACTTAATTAGGAAATGACGTAAGTTTTACGTAAATTTCCATCATCTACATATAATTTTGTTTTATACACAAATAAATAAATATTATGCAACATTGCATAA
>NW_017100242.1:5052905-5054661 GCF_001263275.1 Habropoda laboriosa
TGAGAAAAATAAGAAATTTATAAAAGGAAATATATTTCAACGAATAAGGATTTCAATTTATTTTACAATATTTTTGAAACATAATGTTTAACATATTGGTTGCGCATTTGTAGTTTGGTGAATAGCCTGCATCAGTTGGAAATGTTCTTACCTCTTGTTGTGCCTGCGTAGTCGCTGGCAATGCATGCTGCTCACTATTCATCTTTATTCACTGAAGAATACTAATTAAATGTTTTTGATATATTTCATTTCTCATCCTGTAAAACAATTTATGAAAATTAATTTGTTATAAATTAACATTTCATTCACTTATTTATATAAAATCTAATATGTATTCAGTTTTACTTTAGATTTGCTCTTCTTATATTAATTATAAAATATAATGAAAACTAATATCACGAAAAGAAATATTATGAATGATTAGTAAAATAGCTATTTTGCCCTTTGCACCGTTGGAACTGACTAGTAAAGTAAACCTTGTGATTTAACCTCGAAATCAATTCGTTAAATATCAATAAGTAAGTAACTTGTTCTGGATACAATGAAGCCGAAAGACATTACTAGGCGAACACTTATTATTATATAATGCTCATATGACAGGTTAATATCACAAAGAAAGTACCAACATGTAGAAAAAAGAAAGTAGTTAATTTAACCTCACAGATATTTAAGAGTTTTTTGTCGAGTGAGCGGGAAAGGGTGAGTCATCCGATACCATCTTTTGAAGGCGACAAAGACTCATAGCGAAACACGAAAATGTTAGCGTACCAGCAACTTGAATAAGTACGCAGTAGTACTTCCACATTTGTCAGGAATCGCCATAGATCCCCTCGTACTTAAAAGAGGGTTCACGGGCACCATCTTCTAGTGCCTTAAGCATATGACGCGTCAATTATCGTGACTTGTAGAACGAGGACAAGAAGTTACAAGATGGAGGTTCCCTGGGATTCGGGGCAAGGGGATATATAGAAACCGCTTAAAAGGGTCGAAGCAATAATCGAGAGAGTTCGGAGGGTGGACTCACGTGGTGTACGGTGCCGTCGGCGGTTCTGGCATCTCGCTTCGTCGGCCCTAGGCCGTCTCGTACACAGGGAGACGCGCGTCCCGACGCAGGGGGGGACGCCTTTTGCCGCCTCTCGACGTCTCACCTCGCCACGGGTACCCACAAGCAAATCCCTGATAATGGCCACGCGCCCTCACCCTCCACCTCCAGAATATATTCGAAGGAAAGTCCGTCGAATTTAGGAAATGGACTTGCCAATTTTGATCTCGATAGACGCCAAGCTGCGCAAGAATTCCACGAAAACGCTGGCAAGAACTTACGTGCTCGCGGTTAACAGAAAATACGACGACTGTCATGGCGTCCTTCGTCCACTCCGCAGGAACTTACGCGTTTGGAGCATCATTTAGTTGACCACCTTTACATCGTTTCCTATGTAAAAATCATTTAGTAAATAAACTTGCCACAATAAAAAACAAATTTCTAATTAAATTCTCAGGAAATAAACTGTTCAATTCGTAACGTGACAAAATAAAATTCGTCAAGTGCTCTTTGTTACTTCATTCGGTATGCGCACGCAGCATTTAGTTGCGCGCGCCATTTGATCACTTCCTGTATGAAAAACCGCCAAATTAAAAATACCCAAATTATGAGGTAAATATGAATGTAATTTGTTATTCATTTTTAATGGATTACACATTTGAGGTATGTAATAATCTAATATACTTGTACGTTTTTATAATTTTGTATTTTTTT
>NW_017100242.1:5054827-5075956 GCF_001263275.1 Habropoda laboriosa
ACATCAATTTGTACATACAACTGACCACTTTGGTCTTACATGTAACAATGCATACAAATATATGTACATATGGGTATTACACTAAAAATATTATGTATCATTTTGTTCAATAGCGATATGTTGGTGCATCAACGAAGAACATTCGTAATAAAGATTTAAAATTATTTCAAACATTGGTATATAAAGACATAATCTCGTAATATAATTCATAGTCTTGGACGAAGGGAAATATTGACTAGTACAGTAAATTATATAATAATAATTATTAAACATTTGTAATATAGAAATTAAATAAGAAATATTATCTAAACAAAACGCTTACAGTTATTTGGTATCGTTATAAATTCGTTCTACAGAAGAAGTCATACATAAATACATACAGGCGTACATGCATACAAACATACATACACACTCTCACACATGCATACATGTACAGATTTCTTCAAAATCATGAGATAATGAAAGATATAATTGCTTGTTGAATTAAAGAAAATCAAAATGCATTTTATTATTTATTTTAAAAATTTGAGATTTCAGTTTAAGTGCGTGCAAATTTTAATGCATTCTGTTTAAATGTTGTGAATCGAATGTTCGTCGGCTTATACACGTGAATATATATATATATATATATATTTTTTTTTTTTTTCATTATGAAAAGTTTGCATTCTCAATTTGCCTTATGATTTTGAAACACTCTGTAGATATTTGAATATTTAAAATATGGTACGGAAATAATATATTTTTAAAAAACTTCATTTTATGAAAATGATTGAAATGCGTTAGAAACATAATACGTAATAAACATATAACGATAATGTGAAGATGTGAGAAATTTTTAGAATCCATTTTAAATATTAAAGGTTCAGAAATAATGAGAAAATTGAAAATAAATGAAATATATACTTTTTGTAAATAAAAAACATTTTGATAAGCAAATAGTATAACGAAACATATAAATTATGTATATATTATAATATATTATTTACAGTTCTGTAGTTATTTCATCTTGTGGTCGGAAACCAAGAATTGTAAAATCATCAATGAGGTATTCACGAGCAGGTGACCAATCAGATAAAATGGTATAGTTAGCAGCCTCTGTACTACTTTGAAATTCCCATTGAGGGTTTAATTCCCGATCAAGTCCATTTGCTTCGCACTCATCTATTGCACATGTGGATTCTGTTAAAGTTGCACCATTATTAAAATTATCATTGAAAGTTGCAATAGCAAGCTCTTGAAAATGTGCATTTGATGACTTCAGACGTTTTTGGTTGTCATATACTAGTGGTGTTGTTTGTCCTATGCTAGATCCATTTGGGCTAAGTTTTTCATTATAAGCTCCAGAGCTATTTTGTCCAAGACTGGAACTCACAGGACTATCTTTTACATATCCCAGACTGGAACTTGCAGGACTGATACTTGATTTGTCACTTGCTTGAAATGTTGTAAGTGGTACATTTGCTTGGAATGTAGTCAGATTAGTTGGAGTGGTTCTTGGTTCATAAGGCTGAGGTGATTGTGTGATTGTTACTTGTTGTGGTGCATTCATTTGTATAGATGCTGTTGGTTGTTTCAAGAATGTTACAAGTTGAGCCACCTTCAAATATAAGATATTATTTTTTACAAAATAAAAACTGCATAAAGTTTTGTCAGTATATGTAATTTCACTTCAAAGAAATTCTCTTTTCATGCACAAATACATTGATTATTTTTTTATCATGCATGACTCACCAAAGTGTTTTAGAGACTTGCATGAAAAAGAAGTAAAATTTAAAAGAACAAGCTCTTTAGAATAAAAGATAGTTTCTTCTTACAGTTCTTAGGGAAACAAATTAACTTACTTCAGGAGAACTGTGCCTTTTATACCGTCTTAATAGTCTTTCTGCCCATGAAAAAAGTCTTTGCCAATCATCTGGAGGAATTGGTACTTCATCATCCCTTCTATTGATAAGAACTAATATCCTTGCCAAGTCACGCAAAACTGGTCTGTAAATTATAATTATGATAAAAGAAAGCTTATAGCACCATCTCCATTATTTCCAGAGAAATACAACTCTCTAACTTGTCTTCTAGTATCATTGAGCATAGAAAGAAATGTATTGCCTTCTGCCCTGAGCATTGCAAGATGTTTTAAAAATTCTCTTCTTTCTGCACTAAAATATAAGTGAAAATATAATTTACTTTTGACATTATCTGCTTTTAATTATGCTTACAATGTATAAGAGATATACCTGTCTTCAAATTGTTGGATCAATTTAGCAGCATTTTTCCTTCTTCTATGCACAATTATAGCTCCACATAATATGATTAGAATACATATAGATGCACCAGAAATAACTCCTACCAAAATGGCTACTTGACTACCAGTAAATCCAAACATATATCCTGTTTCCTTACAAATTCTGCCCATGTACTCATCCCTAGTCGACCAATCTGCAACATGGCCTGGTGGACAAGTATCGACACAGGTACCTCGATGTAAAAGAACTGCACATCTTGCACATGTTCCATCTCTACATCTCTTGCATCCTTCTTGTCCTTCAATACATACTGCAATGGTAAAAGTGTACAGTTTAAATTTTTTTGGATACAATAATAAATATTTTATATCTTAAATGTCAATAACTAATAGTATATAAAAGAAATAGTGTTCTAAAAATATTTTGTAAAGGATGTTATAATTATTTGTAGTATTTAAAATAACTTTTTTAAAAAATAAATTTTACAAATGTATATTATGTCATTTATGTTTAAAATTTTTTTGTAAATTTCATGCTTTTTAACTCGAAGCTACCATATTTCATACAACTCCCTTCTATACTTTTAGAATAAAATGTACCACTTTATGAATCTTGCGTAAGAGGGACAGGATCGTGCAAATCGAATTCTTGTGCCGATCAATGATCCATAGCCTGAAGCTGTGCCCCAAATGCTTGACATACATACTTGGCATGTGTCAGTGTGAAGGAATACTTTATATTAGGATTTCATATATATGTAAATCATAGTGTTCTAAGCAGAAACATATATTTTACATATAATATATTCATAATGCAATTTTACAATTTGACTGGATAATATAATTTTCAACGTAGTTGTAAAACTACGGGGTCAAGTATGACTTGAACGATAGTTTCATGTTATAAATTATAACATTCTCATATTTCTTTTCTTTTTTTCATTTATATTATATACTACAAATTAATTTTTTTAAATATTACTGAGCGTACGTGATAATATTTCGTATTTGGAAGATTTCTTTAAGTCGAGTTTTCCCATTCTTTTTTCAATACCTGAGGATAATTTGTCTACAGTATCTTCACAGTTTTATATTGGACAAATATTTTAGACGAATGAAAAAACGGTTCGAAATAGCAATTTGCAAAATTTACATTTGACACTGCATTCTCTTGTTACGTATGACCTACCATTTGCGATCACGTCGAACAGTTATTACAGAGCGCTATAGTGACCAACGAATACAACTAATAAGTGAAGGTTCCAAAGTGTAAATCGATTTTAACGAAACTTACGTATAATGTAATTTTAAAAAAATATTTCACACGTATGTTTTTTTCCGTACCAACTCCTAAATGTAGGCAAGTGAAAATAGCTAGAAAGAAACCATTATAAACATGAGCTGAGAAGTAAGTAAGTAGTTCCTCGTGCAATTTATTTGTTAGACGTGGGGCTAACTAAGTAATTACTACTTTTTCAAATCAACCGAGTTTTCCTGAAGGGATAAGCAGTTTATAACTTTTAACTACGTACGACGATACGTCGATATTATTATCGTTTAAAAACCTAAATTATATTTTTCGCGATAGAATTCATAAATTACCAAGAAGATGATATAAAATTGTATTAAACGATGGAAAATATTTCGATTAAAATAACTTGCTTCTTTTCTCGGAAGAGTTAGACATTTTATAACTTTCGAATACATATTCTAAGGAATAACACTAACAAATTATAAACAACACGATAAAACGAAGAATTGATTAAAAATTGTTTACTATACAACTATAAACTTATAATTATTTCATGGATACACATGGTCGGAAAAAAGGACAGCAATTTGTAAGCAACGCGATAAAACGAAGTTCCAAGTCGTATCAAGTAGACCCTATGCGGTTGTGAGGGCCTATTAGTACGTATATGAGGAATGCGGTTGTTGGTTTTTTGATTACGTGTCCAATCCGTTTTGTGGGATGGTTGAAGGATCAACGATCACATTCTCCAGGTTGAGAACACCATCACGTGTCTCCTTCTTTTATCACGTTCTAAACTCTAATTGTAATAATCTACCTACAGGGGTAAAATGGGACAAATGAATGGGGGGCAATGTAGGGATCTGGCCTATCTTACCTCATTTAACTAACGTTATCTACGAATTCTTTTCTTCACATTTTCTTTAGTTTCAGCCCTATTAAAGGACATTTTAACATAAAGTTTATGACACGGGCGAAAAATTTCGCTATTGTTGAGAAGATCGAATATTACCGTGAATTATGTTATCAACTTCGGCGAACACTTACTTAATCCTTTCGCTACAAAGGGCGTATATACACGCTCTGTAAACTGGTCACTCATTTACGAAGAGCGTATATACAAATTATTAATTTATTTTCGCACTTCACAAAATAAAATATCTTTGTCGACTGAAAGTCAGGTAATATTAGAATTTGATACTAGACATTTGACTATCATAAAACAGTTGATCTTTAATCATACGTATCTTTATATACAGCCAGCACTTTTTGTCTCAAGAGTGCAATAGTGAAAGGGTTAAATGGTAAAAATGCTGAAAAAGGAAAAAGGAGTGCTAGTAAATCAAGAAGACCTTCAAGATGTATGAAACAAAAAAATAAATAAATTAAGCAACATCCTTGTCGAGAGAATCTTCTTTTTATTCTTTTTATTGTTTGTTTACCTCTACATATTATATCAAACCACACAGTTTTGGGCATTCGAAAGTTAGGCCGGTTTGTGTAATGTATCAATAATGATACATACATAAAATTGTAAAATAAATGTCAATAAAAATACAACTGCTTCGTTTACTTGTGTATATATATGTATATAGTAACAAAATTTAATTTTAATATTTGTTTGTTTTAAAATGAAATAAGAAATATTTCACTGTTACTTCTTAAATATTTATTTCACATTTTGTATAATAAACCCTTACATTTTTTTATAAATAAGGTGTTTTCAAATGCACACATAATCCTATGTATATAAATGCACAATAATGATATTACAAACATGAAAAACCTAAAAAGCACTTACTTCTTCTTTCGAGCCGTTTCGAAGACATTTTTCATCGAACTTTCTATTTCCATCAAACATCTGTCTGCAGGTTCATTGATCCGTTAATAAAATAAGTTAGAAGCAAACAACGTAATGCAATATTTCCAATTTCAATATTGCAGAAACATCATCAACGAGGATTTAACTTTGTCATACACGGAAATTTCATCGGTTTTCAGCGCGTCCCACGGATTTTTCTTTGAATTTTCAATTTCATTAATCCAGTTCTCACTGATGAATTATATCGTGTCATTAGGGCGTAAAATGCGAAACTTGCTTTCCAGTATTTCACGTGAATTTGCAGTAAACGCTGACGAATATTAAGAGAAAGTCCTGGTCACCTTTTACATTTCATGCTACCAGTTCATAGAACTACATTTTACAGCCTTCCTAGTTGCAGAATGATCGATATTTTTACATTTTTGCAAAGTAAGAAGCAAGAAACGCAGCTGATTACGTAATTTCGATGCAATCGTAAATTAGTATATTAGAAATTGTACGGTAAATAGCTCGAAAGAAACGTGCTTTCCGCTTGAAAAATTTCTTGCTACTGAAATATCACAGTATTGTAATTAAAAAAAATGATTTAAACATCTTATTGCGTGGTGCTGTACGATAAATAGTAATGCTATATAAGAATTTTCGTCACAGTAATAGTGCAATAAAAGATGGCGATAACTATTCGTGTGAAATTTCGATGTAAACAAAAAGAAATTTATATCTGAGAAAGAGAAAGATTCTAGTATCTATCTTTATACGACCATTTTTATCCAAAATTCCACCACCTATTTCTGTGTCACCCTGTATATTCATTAGTAACAAGAAACTAATTGAAGTTATCGTAAGAGTTTCCGCATCGTCATTTTTCAGTAAATTAATTCTGATTTTCACAAACGAAAATTCGTTTTACCAAAAATTGTGCAACGATTTTATATCTAAAAAAAGAAAGAAAGAAAAAAAATAATCAGCCTTGTATAATAAAATTACAAGAACAGTAAAATTGCAACAACATCGACTTCTACTAGAAGATTTCTTCTGCAAGATTTGCATAAGAGAAAAAGCAAGAGGAAGAACCTAAACCAATCGTCATTTCGTTTACACGAAGCATCGCTGAGCAATCTATTTTTCATTACGCGCGACACAACTGAAATTACTTTTCGGTCAATTGGTGAAAGAGAAATTGTCATTTAACCGAGTATGAGAACTTTCCACATCCCCACGGCCAATTTAGCTATCTAGAACGACAATCTACATCATTGCCAAAGTAGGAACCGAGTTCTCTCCTAAACGTTTCCTCGTTGCGGAATCCGTTCTCGTTTCACAAAGTGGAAGTTCCTTGGTCACCGTGTGACAATCGAAATCTAAAACAGGAGAAACTTCATGAAATCTCCGCCGCTAGGAGCTTTGAATACTTCTCTCAGATTAACGTAATTAAATGCTGTCACGCTGTCTAAATTGAGCATGTAATAATTGCTGGCCAGACTTTCTGAAGAGACATGCAAAAAATTCGAATGCAACAACTGTGTATAATTATTACAGTAGGTACTTAGATCTAACGTATCATGGCTGGTGCCTTTGCGACGTCGTGGAAACGGTTAAATGGTACGTAAATTGAAACAGATGAAGGAATTTAGTCGTTAACGAGCATAGCGAAGACAACGGGCACTTGGAAAACAGAGTGATAATCGTCACGTGTCGTTTTACGTTAGACATTAAAGGTGATATATTGCTTCAAAAATATACCCCAATAAGCGTACAAATAATCTAGCGATTAAGCATAGGTGTTTATGGAAATAAGTTCCTTTTTTTCTTTTTAATTAATTAATAGCTAAGAAAATTTAGAGCTTTACTTCTACTATCGGATAATGGTTTTCAGTTCTCCTGGTTTCGTTGTATAAATGGAACGGGACGTGTATATAAGGCAACACACTTAGGAACTAAACTTTCAAATTTCTTTGCCGCCAGAATTACAAAATTGCGCTAGCTAATAAAAAAAAAAAAAACAACCAAATTCTATTAGAATCTTAATCGTGTTGTGGTAGCCGAGTAGCCTCAATTGAGTACTATGCGCATGACTAGAATATAATAGTACCATTGGTCTCTCATCGTTCTGATGTGAGAACATTTACGTCTATTTCAGTAGTTACCGTACTTATTCGAGTAATTGTTTTCACAGAAAACGTTAAATATCAATACGAATTGTAAGTTTTCAAAATTCAATATTCACGTATGTTTCATACTCCCCATTTCTATGTTAGCCGCAATATTTAAAACGCTAAATATTCAATCTTTCAATCGTCCCGAGTTCTCCACAGCCTCATTTGCAGTTTTACTGTTAACTTTAATTCGTTCGCCGTATTTATATTATATTGCTCGTAATAATATTACCATTCTTTTATACTCTTTTGTTCGCTGAATTGTTGCCTTTCAAATAATTTAATCGTTGAATGGCTCTTTCGTTATTCACAAAGAATAGACGGAATTGAACCCCCTGTCACACATTTACCAATTGATGTTATACATTCTTAACATGTTTACTACCTGCAGAGAAGATATACTCCTTCACTCATACATTTTCTTCTTTTTTCTTTTTCTCTTTTTTTTTTTTACAATTTATTAAATCAACTAGAAAGTTCACTTAAATTATATACGTTTCTCACGACAGATTCCTCACATTTCAATAACGTTCGCAAAATTTATGAAGTGTCAGGCATAGTCAACACAGTTTCATTTTCAAAGTTCGCACGATAGTAAATAACTTTTTAATAATATAACTTCAACCGCTCATCTCACTTGAAAAAAATGTTAATAAAGCATTTCGAACAAATGAAAAATGTACGTGTTTCGTTTTTAACGAAAGAAAGTCTAAAATATACAGTACTGAAGCGTGTCAACATACAGGGTAGCCCATAAGTCGCTTTACCATTTAAAACTTGGATAAACTTTTTGTTTTTCATATAATAAAGTATAGAAAATAGACATTTTTTCGACTATGTATCGAAAATACATTCTATTTCGACGATATTTTCCATACAACAGCTATTAATTCGTCTGACTCCAAAGCTTGAATTTCTTCTCGAATGTCGTCATTAAGTTGCTGAACGGTCCGGGGCTTATTGATATGTATCGGGTCCTTCGGGTATCCCCAAAGAAGAAAGTCTAGTGCTGTCTAATCGAGGGAACGGAAAAGCCAATCGAAGTCGGAAGCTCGCGAAATTATTCGGTTTTCGAAAATCTACCTTCTCTCAGTTGCATTCGTCCTCAAAAAAGTAAGGCCCAATTATCCTTTCTGATGTCGCACCGTACCAAACCGTGACCCTGAGGAAGTGCAGTTCAAGTTGACGGATGATCCTTGGATTCTCGGTGTTCTAAAACCTGTTACTCTGCTTATTCACATAGTCGTTCAGGTGAAAATGAGCTTTGCTCCTTCGTGGTCGGATTGTGAATAAAGTTGTTATCTTCTCTAGCCATTTCTTGAATACGGACTGCATATTTTAGCTGTTGCTGGATCATCGATCGGCTTTACTTCATGCACCACTTACACCTTGTGTACGGGTGCGTGTTCAAATGCGTGTTTGCACAGGCTGCAACGAAGTCCGTGAGATTTCAAGTTCGCGAGAACGTCTTCGAGTGGATGGATGTTCCTGGTTCTTCTTGAATGCTCTGTTGGACACGTTCAATATTTCCCTGCGTACGTACTGAACGTGTGGTCTCCCGGCTCGTGGCAAATTACTGACAGATCCCTGTGTTGCTGGAAACACTGAACCAAGTGACGTACCGCTAGTCTTGCGGGCGGATTTTCCCGACACGAAAACAGCGAGTGTAGCATTCTCTACGTTATAGAACAATGGAGCACTGATTTTTCAAATAGAAATTCAATTATTTGCTACACGTTGCTCTGTCGTGAATTTTTCCGTAATAAATTTCCAAAGAACAAATTTTCAAAATCTGAAACAAAAATTTTAAAACATATAATAGAAAAAAGATCGTTGAATTTTCAAACGGTAAAGCGACTTATGGATCATCCGGTATTCCAAGCTCTCCGGATCTTCGTTTATTTGTTCAATAAAAATCACTACCTTCGAAATAATCGAAACCAACGTCTACACGCACATGTTAACAGCATTATTTTAGCGACAGAAAAAAAAGTTCGAATTGACGTTGTTTCCTTAAATATAATTCCCTAAAAACTGTACAGAATGCATTGTCAGATGTAAATTTTCTCCGTGGCTACCTCGAACTGAACTGCCATGTACAAATTTTAACGATATTACGATTTAACAAGTATTTTAGAAAGTATTACGTTATAAAGTTGCCTTAGGCAAATCGTTTCGAAGCTTAAAAAAGAAAGTGAGACAATTCAACCTAATATTAATTAGGCTATTAACCTAATGTTAATACGTATCTAATAATTATACCCAAAGATAAAGATGTGGGCATAAAGCGGACGCCTGAATGAATCCTTTGCTTTATGGCATTAAGTCACAAAGTCAAATCAGGTTGCAATGAAAATGCAACAAAAGTTTATTTTTAACTTCAATCTTGATTCGTATGTCTGAGACTCGTCCAATACAAATTGCGTATAATATTTCAATTATAATACTCATTTAAACTCGTTGATGATTAAGTCGATAACCGTTGCAAATTTACATGTTATAACCCCTTAACGCTCACATTTTTCTCAACTTGATGCGCCAAAAATGATTACCAATTTTATCTGATTTTTCAAACAAATTTACCCCTACTGGTAATGCTGTAATTCAACAGAGAAAATAACGCAATATGGAAAACGAGTGAAAACAATGAAACAAAATTGCACGCACATTGAACGATTAATTGTGCACGTGTGTGTGTGAGAGAGGAGCACGAGCGTTAAGTGGTTAAGAGCACTTCTTTTTTCTTTCTTATTATCAGCATTTCCATTATAAAGGAACAGAAGCATGCGGTGTCTGTTGACCGGTATTGTCGCTCGTATTTCTTCTGTTTGTACAAATAAGTAACTGTACCTAGCGATTCACTCCTGGTTTCGAAGTGAACGAACAGGCGGTGGACGCCGCGCAAGAGAAAGAAGAAGAAGAAGAAGAAAAGAAAAGGGGCAAGCCAAGAATTCATTCTCCGAGTAAAACCGGTGATCGCGTAACATAGTTAATGCGAAGGCGTTTATAACTGGGCGGGTAGGTCCCGTGAAATAAGAATAAGTAAAGTGGCCGAGAAAACAGAAGTAAGAGTGTGGGACACATCGAAGAACGGTATATACAATGTGTCCCCGAACGAGCAGAGAACCCTCGTTGCATTGTCGCGTGAAACGTACCGGTGACCTAGCAACGTTGTTCGCATAACAATGAGTCCGTATCCCGCTTCACGATTTTTGGCTCATTCTCCCTCTGCTACAATTTGTCTTACCGCGTGAGATCAAGCTTGGACTTGGAAAATATTTACAATCGAATTCAATTCGCATGTATCGTGTTTTCGTGACTTTCTTTCTTGCCA
Source organism: Habropoda laboriosa (assembly GCF_001263275.1). Taxonomy (NCBI): domain Eukaryota; kingdom Metazoa; phylum Arthropoda; class Insecta; order Hymenoptera; family Apidae; genus Habropoda; species Habropoda laboriosa. Next base: position 5,065,631 of record NW_017100242.1, read on the forward strand.
ACAAGTAAGAGATTTATAGGACCTGACGTTACGTTTCCATATGTAGTTCAATGGAACTTCGTGTACTCGTAAATCTTCGGTTTTTACGATTTCGAATATACAGTGCGTGACAAAAAAAAAAAACTACGTAGCACACGCGTTTAACATGGTACACCTGTCTAAAGTTTAGATTCGAAGCTATCGAAATGGACAACGAGTGTGCACATTGCTACAAAGTGTACGATGGGAAAGAAGAAAAGAATTCTTAAGTATGTTTTCCCATTCGTACGTGGTCGTTACATGTACATAGGATACCGGTTAAATTCTAGTTTAAAGTAAGAGCAACAACGATCGGAGCAGATAAAAGAAGAAAAAAAGTATTTGTAATCCAATGAGACTGTTTGCATAACAAAAAAAGAAAGAAACGAACTTCTCCTGAACACTAGTTGCAAGTACATACTTAATTTAAGGTGTCTTACTTTTCTCCGTTTAATGAGAGAATTTCACGAATTACCATTAGTCAAAAGTCATCAGGAATACAAATCTTAAATGACTAGTAATATTACAATTTAAGAGAGTTCCAAATACCTCTTTTTTTTCTTTTAAGAAAAATTTCACTTTGTAAACGAGCAGAATTTATTCATCAAACAAAGCTACCTGATAATTATTCAATTATAAATTACAATTCTCAATTACCTTACGTAGAAAACAAAAAAAAAAAAAAAGAAAGTGGTTTACATAACAGATATTTCTTTACCTTTTAAGAATTACAGCCGGACTATGTATGTATATCCTCTTCTTTTAATAATTGTTTATACTAACACTTGGCAACATCTTTATCAATACTGACATAAGCATTCGCTGAAAATTGCAATCAGAAATTACATACGACTCGACTTAAGATCATATTACAATTTGATAAGAGTTTCTTAATCGCCATATTGGTACGACTGTCCGCCATTTATATTTCGTATCAACTGCTTTTCATTTCTTCCCGTATGAATAAACACAACATTTAAAGAAATCCATTGTATAGTACCGCAATGTACAAACTGAACTTTACGTATATAATTTGTGCTTAAGTAATTCTAAGATTTCAGCTTGAAGTTACCTCAACAAAATGGGATCGATTAGAAAATATTAACGAAATTAAATTCCCCGTTACGGAAACCCGAGGCAAATGTTATCTTATTTTATCACACGAGTATTGTATTTCGAAACTGTTCTCACTGAATTAAAGTCCTTTATAGCAGGTAACGAGATAGCTGAGGATACGAGGAACAGAAAATGACGAAGTAGGGGACAGAAGGAGGATGCAGATGTTTCACTCACAATGAGTTACCAGAGCCGAGACGGAAGTTGTCAGGCCGGATGCCGATAGTAAGATTGCCTTCGTGTCTCCTAAAAACCTGCATTTCGATGACAAACTTGCTGCTTTCTTTTAAAACAAAATCCTTCTGCCATACATACATATTTACGTACGTATGCCAGATTATACGCATCTCAATATTTTGACGACTTAACTTGCATCTGAGCACGTACACCTTTTCTTATCAAACTTATCAGACTATGTTAGACTATTGTTGCAAATGTTCATGTTAGGTATCGATCAATAGTATAAAAAAGAATAGGAGATTGTCAAATTCAACGGTTAAAAGGAGTAAAACAATATTTTCTTGAAACGAAGATAATAACGTAATAGTATATGAAAATACTATTTCTTTTATTTGTTGAAATAAAAATAATAACATAATAGTACATGATAATACTATTTATTTTATTGTATCTTAAACGATTATTTTAACTTCTAGTTACTTATCGTTACAGGATGTGCTGCGAATGGTGATAATTGTATTTAAATACTGCATACGTATTCTTTTTATCCAACTGTTTCGCAAACGATTTACAAACTTATTTAACTTACGAACGGAACGAATTCTGGAAATAAATTTAACCGACCGACGCTTGTAGTTTTTTTTTTATAAAATAATTATTTAATCAGAATATTCGCTATACTTCTAAAACAAAGTAAAACTACATAGTAGATGATACATTCTCACTTTATTTTTTTTGTTTTCAGATGCTCAATTTATTTTGAAAATCTAAGATAGAAGAACCCAGTTTTACGATACGATAAGTATGCAAAGAATGCATGTATATAAAATGAACGAGTAAAACACGAGAGGAATGTCCTTTCACGTACGTTCGTAATGGAAGAATTTTATGTTCTTTTAACAAATAAACGTGTTTAACATTTTTTCGTAACTCGTGAACATTTAATCTTCGTACGTATTTTAGGCAACACCCGCAGAGATCGTTTGTAATACGGTAAATAAATGTAAACTATAATCTAAAAATTACTTCAGATACTTATTAGACAAATGATAAAACCGTAATGCAATTTCACCGTAAATTCGATCAGATTGAAACGAAGAAAAACATCATATAAAGAACATATGTATTTTCATTGACTCGAGTACGAAGCATCTACGTAAAAGTAAGTGGATGAAAGGAGGGGAAAAAATATTCCGAGGTCTGTGCACAAGCTGCATGTATACCTGGAAAATGGAGGTCTCGTTAGGTACGGGTTTGCCCTGATTTATCAGGTAGTTTCGTAGAAGGAAACGGTACCTCAGAAAATCAAATGGGAGTTCGGTACAGAGACTACCGTTCCCACTTCCCTTTCTACTACCCGCTCTCCGCATCGAAAAAGTCCAGATTCCGCTTACCTACGGTGCCTTCGAGATCGAGTACGGTTCTAGATAAGAAAGCCTTCCACCGCTTGACCTTAACGAACCTGCTACAACTCCAGTTAGGATTGACTTGTCTCTGGTTTAACTGTCGAGTGAGAATTCATTATTATTATCCTTTGATCAGTCCAATTTTTACGAATAACATTGCATGAATTAAATAAATTCCTCATTATCCTTCGTTAAATATCATGTTTTCCTCACCGAACGAGAGAGAGTCCTGATGGTTGTAATAAGTCTCGTAACGCAGACGAGTATTTTCTTTCTTAAACCCAACGACCGAATTACTTACGAGAATTAATTAGGGGAGTAATGAAGTCAAAGAATCGACAAATTTTTATTCACAAATTTCTGGTTATGACACCTTAAAAATAATACGCAAATAGCTCAACGTCGAAGTTTGCATTGTTAAGCACACTGCAGTACTGTTGTCTGTTTCAAAAGTTCCTCACAATTCGGTATACAGAAACCAGGTCTGAAATCATTCCGAAAGATAGGTAAATTTCGAAGACTTTGCACCTTGGTAAATTTCGCCATTTTGTTTACGAAGATACCCCGTTGTAAGGGCAGATACTCGATACTTTTCAAGATTATTTGCAAACCAAGTTTTTAATACCATGGCAAGTGCAACAAAGTTGGACAACTTAACAGGCAATACCATGCCGTGGCGTAACGGTAGCGTGCCAACCTGCAACGTAGAGAGCCCCCCCCCCCTCGGTTCATGTATAATTTCTTTTCTTCTTATTCCGTTTATCCGTAAGAAATAATTACCTCTTGCACGCAAAAACGTGATAAACGGTTAAATATTATATTTTCATGAAGATGTCTTTATTTACTTCGCGGAGGTATATTTGTAGTAAAGTGAATTTCACAATTTATCGAGACGATTTTGCGTGCGAAACGTAATTATTTCTTACGGACAAACGGCAAAAGTAGAAAAAAATACACGGGGGGAATCGAACCTTGAAACTTCGTGCGATAGGTTGATACGCTACCGTTACGCCACATCAATGCTCGATAAGTTGTCCAACTTAATTGTACTTCACCTGGTGTTAACTTCCATTGTAAATATCTTGAAGAGTATCCAGTATCTGCCTCTGCAACGGGGTATTTTCGTAAACAGAACGACAAAATCTACCAGTGTTCACAGTATCAAGTAAACCGACCGACTCTGCCTTCTCCTTGTAAGTGAAAGTGAAAGCACTGGAAAGATGCTTAGGAGGATGCATACAAAACAGAAAGCAGAGCTTGAACTTCAAGATTTGGAAAGTTGCGCCAAGAATCAGATTCAGCGGCACCCTTTTATTTTAAGAAATAAAAACTTCAACAGAAGTATAAAAAAAAAATGTATTTCAATGAAAATCATTAATATCAATGTTATTACAGAGTTGTTAAACGTATTGTTATAATAAACTTTAACGTGATCACCAGCAAGCAACTGTTGCATCGTAAAGCATAAATTTAAGTGCAATTAACTGCCCTGTGCCAATTGAAATATACCTTAAATATCTGAAGTTGTCTTATAAAAATGTTATTAAGAGAGAATGTAAGAAAAAGCAAATTACACGAAGACGAAATAACTGACTCCGCCGATACATACATACGTACAACATTTACCTAAGTAACACTGCCTACAGGAAATTACAGCTATTTTCTGGTCTAATTTCTAAACGGATGAAAATTCTTCATTGTACATTATCTCCTTTAAATTTGATATAAACATCGACGTCCAAAGCATATCCTATTAACGAGAGAATTTGAAGCGAACGGCAAATTCATTCTCGTTTGAATATCATCAACACTATCTGATACAAAAATAGATTGGCACCTATTCAGTAACGATCATAACTCTAAATCCTATTCTCCGTTCGATTTACAAATTCTATACAAACATATACATGCATTCACCGGTTCGAAACATCAGTTCTGACCTGATTACACTGGACATGTAATTCGTACGGCATCGTGTACGCAAGTAAGTGGCTCGCAGCACGTAATTACGTTAATTAAAGAGCCTACGCCGATACAAAAACTTCATTTCGTCAGGAATAAAACCGCTAAGTTTTCTGTTACCTATTCAGAAATAAGTATTATTCAATTACTCGGATACGTGTAAATAACTGTCTCGGGACTATGAAAGAAAAAAAAGAAAAGGGAAACAGAAATTCCTAGTGTACATACACGCTACGGATTAACGTTCGTAAATTTTTACCATCCACTTTAAGTAAAGAAGAAAGTAACACAGAGGCATGGTAATAAAAATGATTAGTTTCCAATCTAGTAGCATTAAATATTGAGAGTAATGTCAACCGATTTATTATAAGCGCGCGAAAAGTTGAAAGATAATACGAATCTATGTCAAGGACACGTTATTAACTTGCCAGACATTGGAGTGATCTCGACCAAATTATGGTAAAAATATAACAAATAAAAGAAAAGGAAGAAACACGGCTCTGTATTGACGCGTTATTAACCATTAATTTAATACGAATTAAAGCGACGTTATTGAAGTAAATAATATCGAAATAAATGACAAGAAGAAGAGACTCATCGTCAGCTTCTAACATTTCTAAAAAGTACAAATCTGTGAAAATTGTAAATTTCGTTCCATGATCTGAGTCGCGCTAATAGCCCAACTTTAGCGACGTTGACCCGACGTAAAATAAATAAATTAAAGCAATAAACAGAAAAAATCGAATTAACCCTTTAACCTACAACATGCGACAAAAATAGTTATATTAGTAAAGAAAAATTAATTGTAGTCCTAACTTTCGTTTTAACTCGTAAGATTAAGAATTCCTAAATGTAATTAATCTGTAACAGATTAGCTTTTGTTACCTGATACACTACTAAAACATTAAATGGCTGACGCTTATATGCGTAGTAAGAAAAGTAATCATAGGTTAAGGGGTTAAAATGAAGCAATATGAAAATAAAATTTGAAACGTGACTCTACGTTGAAAGCGTATTATCATCCTTTTCGAGCACGCGAAACAATAACTGCGAAACGTTGATTGTATGATTTTACTAATTAAAAACGTTCCCAGTAATCTTTTCATCTAAATGACAGCTGTGGTACTATATTGAGCACGTTGCTCACAGGATGCCGTCGCTTATCGGACTATCAGTGAAGCGCTGCTGGCACGTGTATATGATAGAAGACTAAACGTGTGGTGCTAACCCCGGACATGCTTGGTGAATTAGAGGAAGAACAATTTTGTAACTAACAAGGAATGAATCATGATCTGGCAATGAGCAAACGGTTACAAAACTATATTGGAAAACAGAGGTGTTGTGCAAACAGCTGAAAAGTAGTATAGCATTTTGATTCTGCTTTCGAGAAAACCTACCGACCGAAATAAACACATTCTGCTGAAAATTTCGACAAATCTTCTTTCTACTCGATATACGCTCAGTCGGTAAATTCAAGACTGAAGAATGTTCGTGTGAAGGTGTTGTAAGTACAATACTCGTAAAGAGGGAAACGAAGTACCGAATATCAATTATTTCTCGTATTTGTAAAATGTTATATTGCAAAGGGCATTCCGATAGGACAAGATGCATTTGTTTTTATTTTCTAATGTAAACTGATGAATTATCGTTTAATTAGTTACGTGGCAAGATTAATTTAGAGTCGTCACTGTTCTTAAATCATAATATAATAAATGCAATTAAATAATTTTATAAAGTTTCTTTTCGAAATAATTAATGCATCGGACGGTATAGTATTGTTACGAAAGAAACTTCCAATAATTTTAACGATGTCTACTTTCTACTTAGAACGCCACGTATAAGGCAAGTACAGTAGTGCACGCATAAGCGTCCGCAGTTGGGACCGAATGCGGACGCTTAAGTGGAGAGGTGACTTCTGCGAATTTAACTAAACAAAAGAGAGGAGATGTGCCTGAGTGGGATACCGACCGATACATCAAGTGTCAATTGTTCACATTCAGGAGTCGATATCGAATACTTTGTTTCACTCGGCACGCTCGAATTCCACTCCGAAGTCCCAATTCCAAGAATTGGCGGGGATAGCGACGGACGCTTAAGTGTGCAAAAATGCGGACGCTTATCTGTGCACTACTGTGTCTACGTACAAATTTCATTTTCATCAAAACTACCATAAAAAATGACCATAATATATCCTTGCATGGAGCAATAGTGTTGAACAGCCCGATCAAAAATCCTGCATCATTATGTAATTGAAGAAAAATCTGGAGCTGTTATTTGATTTAAATATTTACCCTAGAAATGTAGCTAATTTGTTTGAACATATCGATACTTGTGAAATGTTTCAATTATAATTCCTCGACTGAAGTAGTGAATTAAGTTTGTAGGTATCATTAATGAAAACCTCTGAAACGTGAAGTAATTTTACACTAAAGCGAAAGAAATTGTGCAATCTTTCATTCAACGTAGCATACATTTCTCAATGTGTTCTCGAATCGTCTGTTAGGTTGGATTCAAGTGAAAATAACAGTCGAGCAGAAGGAAATCTAAATAAGCAAAGGTTCAATTTTCTTTGTAACGCTTCGCAGAAATCGAGGGAGCGAGTAATAACAAAGAAACTGCACTTCGTGGTTTTCGTTTTTTATGTTCGATAAAAAGACTACGGTCACGTTTATGCAAATTTGAAAAAAAAAAGAAAGAAAAAACTATAACAACAGATTTCTTCAACTTTTCAAGATCGTAAACTTTTGCGAAATCGTTCCTTGACAATACGAAAGAATGTTTTAATTACATTTTCTAGCACCTATGTATGTTTCTTTTTTTTTCTTTTTTTAATATACAGGGTAATTTAAGAAATTCAATTTTATTTATTTTTATTTTGCGTCAGAGGCATTTTATAGGAAACTTGTGCACAACAATCGTTAGTTCTTTCAAAGATAATCTGTCTTGTATTTCTACCAATTACAATATTCGTTTCACTTTTGAACAACACTTTATTGCTAGAATTCGCAAAAATATTGAATATTTTTGTCAAATACTTGTTGGTTTATTTTAAACACATCCCCGTTCATAGTATCGTTCAAATCAACATTACGGAGCTATTCAAAGTCTCTAACCCTCTATTGCAAAAATTTGCATCAACTGTACGTGTTAATAAATAGTTTCTCCACATTTTTACGTAACTTACTTTCATTTTTATCATCTACATTATTATTCTAACCATAGATTTATCCATCTACATATAGCAGCGCCGTAAAAGTAGCCAGTAAAAAGATATGCAGTAAAACATGTCATGAGATAGTTACACGATATTATTATAATAGTCAATACTTTCATCGAAACACCGGCTAATGCGGGTGCAAGTACTTTTCGTTCCTGCCTTTCACTAAACCTCTGCTGTTTTACGTGTTTTCGCACATTCTTTAACAATTCAGTGCGCTACTCTTACGTTCTACGTCAATGAAGTGCATGTACAGCCAGTGTAAAGAGTATGTACTCGTAGAGAGGGTAATTTTAACAAAAGCTCTCGCAGAATTGCGTTTATCGATAAATTTTCATTCATTAATAAAATATTTGCGCATATTCCTAGAAATCTCTCGAATAAATGACATTATAAAAAGGAAGATATCCTTTTTTCTAATCTTCTACAAAAATATTAAGAAATGTCGAAAAACTAGTAGTATATTGGTAGTATAATTCAGGTTAAACGAGAAGTTTAATAAAACGGTCTGATTATAGATTAATCGGTATTTTGGTACGATATACCAGTGATAACTCGGTACGCAAAGAATTAAAATGAAAATTTTCATCGAGCTGATGAACAATAACTATGTTACAAGTGACGGTAAATGCCACGATTAGCTTCTAGAAGGTTTCACACAGGCACTTCCATCCTAGAACTATACCTTTCCCCTGCATCTACGGTTCTATGCCCGATGGTGGTCCATCCTGGTCAGGGCCGGTGAGCACGGCGTTCTCTAACCTAAAGCCCGCACACAAACGCACTCCAAGGAACGCAAAAACGATCCTCGTCTCCTTTCACTTGCCCAAACAAACCAAATATCGATTTAATCTTATTTCGTTTGATTAGCGGCTGCATACTTTTATTATTGAACATTTATTTTCTTTTTTTTTTTTGTTCGTCCTGCACTATTGCGCGACAATCTTCGAGAAACTTAACATTTTCATCGACATGACCTACCGTTTCAAATTTTATCTTTAGCTCCTATCGAGTTCGTCAATTGTGGAATTTACGGTGAAATTGATTTAAATAGGTACCGAAATGGATACGCTGCTTGAGATTTAAAGAGATAATTACAACTGAAATTTTCGTATAGCTTGGGACAGCATTTAACCTGTTGAAAATTTGTCCCGTTTTCCTGTGATAATTGCAAAAATTATCCAAAGATATTTGTACAAATTTTTGTTTTTATCTTTCAAAATTTTATCTCGACTTTCTCTCAAGTAGTTAACACGATCGTAATTTTGGTAAAGTGATTATTACTGATTACTAACAATTTTTCATTCGTCGAATCTTTATAGAAGCGATCACACGTAAATCACCGTTAGAAACTCCACTGTGATCTTTTGTTATTCGTTGTAATTAGAATCCTTAAATAACATGAAATTGTACTTATTTCGACCGGTAATGATGATATCGCCATTTTTAAGATTGTGTCGTCATGTGTTATTACTTGAAGTAAATAACACAAGAATTTTTGTAAATAGCAATTTGTAATTGCTTTTTCCTTAATCGAAACTTTAACTTCATTCACTTCGCTATTAAGTTTGTATAGCTATTACCGTATAAATTCGGTAAATCCGTACGAAAAAATGTTTCAAACAAAAGTTGCATTGTATCGAGGATAGGGCAATATAAGGCAACAGATCGTTTGTTACCATCTTACATTTTTATCGAGATATGAAGGTCACCTTCGATTTTTCAAACGAGGAAATTTTCGAAACGTTTTGATGCACGGCGAGTGTTAGAGAGACAGTTTCCTAATCGTTGGATTGTGCGAGGCAGTAATATTTCATGGCCAGCTCACCCGCCAGATCTAACGCCGCTTAATTATTTACTTTGCGGAGCATTGAAAAACAAAGTTTATCGCCAGACATCAACGACCGTCGAAGATATGCGAGAACTTATCCTTATTGCATTCGCTCATTATCCGATTACGCAATTGCATTGACTGTAACAGACAATAATTCGAACACCGCTTGAAATAAAAGTTATTTTACTAATGTTTCAGTAATTCTTCACTTCAGATCCTATTTGATATAATACTTTTTTACGCAGAGTTTCATACTTCATCGAAACACGGGAAAAAATATGGAGGTTCCTATTTAAAACACTAAAATGGCTTTCATATTTCGATAAAAATGTAAAATAATAACAAACGATCTAATGCCTTATATATCCCCTTATTAATACCTTGCAAATTTTGTTTCAAACACTTTTTCACATAACAAGTAATTTACGAATAATTTGAAGTCATAAAATTAGGTGCCTCACTCTGTATAAAATATTAACCAAAAAACTAGAAAGATATTGAAAAACTTAATTATTCAGAATTTGTTCAATATTGAAATTGTTTCGAAATTAAGTTCCATCAAACACCTATTTAAATATATTTAAATCGTTAAT
>NW_017100242.1:5076031-5088932 GCF_001263275.1 Habropoda laboriosa
ACAAACTTGCTGAACATGCAACAATTATCTTCGAAATAAATTGGATTTGGTCCTTATTATACGTATTTTATAAAGAAAAAGGATGTTAAAACAGAATGATCATCATGACTTATTGTAATGTATAACAGCAAGACGCTCAAACTCATTTATCGCGTAAAAAAATGTTAATTAAAAGATGCACACTAACGTGTACTATAATATACTTTGTGTAATAAAAAGTTAAATGTCGTTGAAAATGATTTAAATTTCTTACTTTTAACATTTCTCTTACTCTATATTGAAGATTTAATTATGAATTAATATTTTTAAGAAATATACATGCGCGCGCGCGTTTATGTGCGCACGCGCGAGTGCGTGTGTATGCATGATGTAAAAGTAATCGCTACATAGTTGTTGACAAAACTTTACTTTATATTTTAAACTTATTAACCTGTGTTATAGAAAGATTTTATAAAGTGTAAGAACGCTCAAACGTTAAATGTCAGAAGATGGTATAAGGTTTAGATATACTAGGGATAACCACGTGTATTTGATGTACGGAGCATCATACACGTATACAGAATTCTTTTTACCTCGTAAGTCGTTATCGGCTTGCGTATAATCCAAAAGGTAGGAAAGAAGTGCCGCACTAAACTTCACTAGCATTGAAAAATTACCCATTTTGAGTCGACATAATTCTTATGTCGGTGCTAAAATCACAAAACTTCATGAAAACTCAACCTGCATACGATCACTTCACAACACATCCACCTCCAACCGCTGTCAGTAGTACACTGAAGAAACGAATACTACTAGAAAGTGGTAAGACTTTCTCGTTCCCTGACCAGTGACGGAAAGATTAAAACCATTGATATATGAGGGATAAGATTTACAACATTGCATGCTATCCTTTGAATTTCAAGATGGCGCATTGAGCGCGACTTATAATTTAGTACTGAATTAAAAATTTAGTTTAAAGTATATAAGAAAAAGAAACGTTATTTGACAAACATTAATTGGAAAATACAGCTCGCATAAACATACGTTTTCCATTACCTCGTAACCACATAGTAAATGTAATAATTCTTTTAGTTCATGTTTACGTTAGAGAATAATTTTACATTCATAATTAAACGTATTACTTAACAGTATATGTTAAAACATCATCAAAAATCTACAGAAGTCTTTCAAAGAAAAAATGTTTTACAACCACGTTTTATTGTTCACTTGTAGTTAGTACATAAATATGCAATCTAATAAATTATTACTAATTGCATAATTAAAGTTGGGTAATGCATATACGTTTTCATTATAATTCACTGACATCTGTACATAAAAAATGTTTAATTCCAAATTAACATGAAAAATGAAAAATAAAATAAATAATAGGTTCAATTCGTGATTTTTTATTTTTATTAAAAGAATATTATCCCGTAGTAACAAAACATGAAATATCTGCTGTTACACTTTACAGTTCTAGCATAAAACATTATAATTTAAATATCAAAAGTAGAAATACAAAACTAAAAATTAAAATAAACGTTTTAGCAATGTGCCCTATAAATAATTGAAATGCAACAATTGCTTACATAAATGTTTACAAATCTCTTTTGAAGATAAGTATTTTCAGAATAATTTCCATGCATAAAATAAAATGTTGCAAACTATTTAAATTTGATAAAATATTTGTAACATACATTATATAAAAAGATTTCACGTTATAAAAACTATATTTACAAAGATAAAAAATTTTTGTTTTTGTAGATTACTGATAAATTCATGAATTCTTAAAATTTGTGATATTATTATATTACATATAAAATAAAATAACTATTATTTTGGTAGACGCCGCGTGTAATATGATGTTTTGCTGCAATACATTAAAAAAACTGTAATTCATTGGTACCGCTACAATATAAAAGTGCGTGTTTTGGTTATGGATTTACTGTATTTAAATATATTTACAAAGGTTCGTTTCATTACGCTTTACAACAAAAAGAATTAAATATCATGGATTAAAATAATACTATCCCTTTTTTCATATAGGTAAAAATTTTTATTACGCAATCGAAATTTGCGTATTGTTTGTACGTAATTTTTCCTTTTATTTTGTTTTGATTAATGGAATCAATGTTGGTACAAGAATTTCCTAATGTTCCATACTTTTAAAAATTTTGTACATTCACGTAATATTTGAAGGGCTATTTCGAAAGTGTCTGTAGTTATTCCGACTTGTGACTTATATTATGTTTTATTATTTGTTATATATTACACAAAGATGTATACTTAGTTGTATTATTGTATCGATTTCAAATACATTCCGCGAATTTTGTTCTACTATTCGGTATTATTAAATAGATTAAGACCGATGTTTTTTTTCTTTTCTACCGATTATTAATATTGAACCGGATCACAGAAAATGTGTAAAACTATAATCAGTTTTCAGAAGGAATGAATAAGTAAGAAGATAGAGTGGATCAAACAGAAAAGAGAAATAAAAATCCTAAATTGAATTAGGCTTAAGATATACTGAGGCAAGAAATAAAAATACCTATTGATTTTTTAACATTACATAATTGTTTTTGCTGCTTTCAATTCGCGAACATAACTACCGTCACCTCTCTCTCTTATGACATATCACAATGCGATAGTTTTATGTTACAGATTTATATTTTATACAAATTACTTTGGCATTGTGATATTCAGGTCTTTTGCACATCATTACTTCGGTGTTTTAAATTATTTTCTTCATAATTTACAAGTCAAATGTATTCAGCATTTATACAAGACAGGTCATGAAACACTTTTCTTCCATGTCACTTTCAGAATCTGTTAAATGTTAGTAAACTATGCGTACAAAGAGAATTCTAAAATCTCTAAAATCTCCGGTAATATCCTGAATAATAATTTCTTCACAAATAGGCTAAATATGTATACAGTACTACAGTGGCTTACTATAAAACTGAACTGTACACGAGGATATACGTAGTACTCTATGTACGCAGAGTTAGGCTTAAAGGAAGAATATACTGGAATTATTCATCACGCCATTCTACCCAGAAATTTTTTTGTATCACAAGTATTAGTATTACAGTTATTCGTCTAAGATAGAATTTTGTTTCCCTTTCATACATAATTGTATAATATAAGCGTTTTGTTTACAATTCAATTTTTTTCATTAAACTTAGTAGCAGTATTTTTGGCTGTTTGTTTCTTCGTTCCTATCTTACAAAGACTGCCCTTCACACAAAAGTAAAAAGCTGTGTCTTGAGGAGTTTAAGAAAAACCCAAATACGTTTACCTTTAAGTAAACCATTTGTCATCTTACATTAAAACAGATATACTATAATTCTAAATAAAATGCTCTTTTACGCTCTTCGAATTTTTTACAAGATATTTGTTAATATGTATGATATATATATACAAAGAATCATTTTCCCTTCGACAACTTAATTTTTGTATTTATATAACTAACGTTTAAAAATGATTACTCTTGCTTTGCCATACTCTGTGTTGTGGGAGGAGGAGTGGCACTATGTTCAGCATATATATATACACACACACACACACACACGCGCGCGCACAAACATTATTCCATATTTTTATACAATTTTCCTGCTTTTTACTACTTCTCCCATATACATCAAGAGAACCAATATTATCAATATTCTTACATTTGTTATTACAAAAACTTGTCTCCTTTATATTCTTACAAAATTTGATGAAAATGAAAGTGATAAAATGACGGCGCAGATGATTACAATAATATTAATATGAAAAATAATATAAATCAGTAATAATTATCATAAATTTTATAATAATAAGTAGCGATTCATTTAATCACTAAATATGTATATGTACTATTAAACCTTAATCACTGGTTTCACACTCATAAATTATAGTAGACAGTGAAGTTATAATCGTCACATGCCAGAAAAGAGAAGTTAATATTGGAACAAACGTCCATCTGCTTGTTGAAGATGTTATTATTGACAACAGTAATTACAATTATTACAAGTGTTCTCTTTTAAAGTAAACATGTGAGCTCGTTCTCTTTAAATATGAAAATAATTTTAACGCATAGTGATAAAATAGACAAGGTTAAGAAATAAAGAAAAATATTATATGAGCGAAAATCTATTTATTTACACCTACATGAGATTTATATGTCACAATTAATCTTCAAAAAATTATAATAGACATAAGTATTATTACACTAAATGTACTTTCGCGTAATAAAGAACATAACTACACATGCTTACTAAAATAGTGTGATTTTTAAAAACGAAAAAGTGTTTTGCAATATCATTAAAATTGTATAATAATATAGTAGTCACTTTTCACATAAGAACTTTGTTATTTACAAGTGATTTCTTACATTTACAGGAGAACACTTGTCTATATGTTTCTTATCCACACTTCTTATGAAAAGTGTCAAGAGTGTTCAAATCCCATCAATTTAATTGATTAATAATCCAACCCATTCTATATACACACATACAATTTAGAAGAAATTTAGTGCTTTCCGTTCTTTTGTCCAATTCTGATTTTTGTTCAAATTTTGATACAATATGCCCTATATTTTGTTCCTGCGTACATGATGTTTTAGTGAAAATTTTGTAACACGTTTTAAGTTTCATAAATATTAGTAAAAAAGCAAATACTTTTTTTGATTAACATTGTTCCTCAGCAAAGATTCGTCTATACTACAGATTTTAAATTAAAAAATCTTGCTTTTATATTAGATCAAAAAGGCCACTGTTCAAGGCCACAGGCCAAGAAAATTAATTAAAGTTAATTAACGAGAAGAATTTCCATTTCTTTATTTCCGTTAATTTCCATTTTCATTCGTAATTCTTAAAGTCAGTAACAGCATTCTCGTTCGAACATCTTGTACATTGGAAGATATTTCTGTCGAGCATATTGATATTGTGTATGCAAATTACCATACATTTGTCCTTTATACATTTGACATTTATACTTTCACACTTCAAACACATTTATGCATCGAATGATGCAAAGCGTAATTTCAAAACGTCTCAAAATTGATAAAAGCTGAAAAATATAAATCAATTATTAGACTTGATTAAAATTTCAAATCTACAACAAAAATATTGATTACGTATAATACACAATGAACAAGATGTGAAAGTGTTAAATACTTCTCATAGTATATATGAATATACAAAGATGTTTTGTTTTACGCTTTGTTGCTTTTAATATATTTTTTTAAATATACTTCTTTTACAAACAAATTTGAACATAGATTTTTATAATCATAATTCATCATTCGGTGCTCCAACTTAAAGCCATAAGTTGTGATATAATGAATATAATTTATTCCATAATAGCCCGTACTAGCAAACTCACCGAAGTTTCACGTAACTCGATGAAGGTTGCATTTCGGTATATACTGATTAGTATCCAAGTGCCAACCTTTTGTTAATGCACAAGGATAATGTGTAACGGCTTTACAACCTCGTTTAACGCAACCAATGTTTGCTCCTGTTAAACCACAGGAATCACATATCGACTTTGCTGCATCCCATACAGCTTCTTGCAAACCTGTTACTCTACCGCCTATAATGTAAATCATTCTTTTCAAAAATCTTATAACATCATACGTTTTAAATTCAATCAAATTTTTGTATAGAAGTTAATTAGAAGAAATTGCTATTTATTGTACCTGCCATGTACACTCCAGCTGCCCAAACAGCACACTGTTCATGAAGCCAAACCTCCCAACGTTGTTCTTCTCCTGGGAGTAAAGTCATTCCCGTAAACATGGCATTAGTATTACTTTCAATGGAATTCCTTTTCTTTTTACCCATTTTTGCAGTAAACTGGTCGGCTAATCCAGCGTACCTCAAACTTCTTTTATTCTTACCACCTTTTTTCTGTTCTGTAGTAATCTCTTGTTCATCAGCTGAAAGGATTCCATCTTCTAAACGTTCTTTACCAATTAAATATGGTCCAAATAAATCACTTAAAACACCAGCTGGAACCTATAATTTGATAAACAACGTTATTCAACAATATCACTTATTATAATTAACTTAAGGAACGTTTAATACAAATGCTAACATTAATGTCATAACATACAGTATAAGTTCCAGGTGCTATGTGAGGACCAGCTAGATTCGGATGCGGTCGAGAAGGATCCCCAGGTACAACAGAATGAGGACCTTGTTTACAAAATACGCAAACCCATGTGGAATCTGTTGTATGTGCGTCATAACGCGAGGACAACGTTGAACTAAAGAGACCCGCTCTACTGACTTTACCTATATAAAATATATAATAAAAATTTCAAATATATGTTACTATACAATTTTAAAATCGATTTGATATTTACAAATATTCATTGAACAGATATTTAACGGTTAAAAATACATACCCCTGTAGTCCAAATCGTTTTGATGACTGAGTCTCTTACTTCTTCCTGCACTACCATTTCCAATACTCTTTCGTTTTTCTTTACTTTTTTCTTCTTCTTCTTCCCGTGGTGCATTAACTACCTGAATGCTCAATGGACTGTCCCTTGGACCTTCAACATGAACTACTGGTCCACGAGATCTAATAGAACTTGCATTTGATCCAGAATCATATGCCATTTCTCTTACTCCATCTACTTTTGTATTTTTCTTTGTCTTTTTCGAAGTGTCTTGTTTTTTTGAACTCTTAGACATTCTCCTTTTTTTGATTTCCTTTTGAGGTATATCATTACCGACAGTTCCAAAAATATTTTCAGAAGATCTCGACATTTTCCGTTTCCCTCCCTGAACTTTAGTTTTTTTTCCTTTTTTTCCAGATAATTTTGTATGAACCGTTGATGAAACATCAGTAGGATTTACATTCTGCGTTTCTTTTGTATGTAAAACATTATTTTCTAAATTTTCCGTTTTCGTTAGGTTGCCAGTCTGAAGGTCAGGTTCTCTTAGGTCTGATTTTGATTCTTCTTTTTTGACTTCCGTCTCCGTTTCAACAATACCCGCAAACATCTTTTCAAGTTCTGATTCAACTTCATTAAATGAATTTGTATTATTTACAGGTTTTGGACTCATTACTTTTGAAAATTCAGTCGCATCATCGCTGGATTTTCTTCTAATCCTCTGATTTGATGGAGTTGAACTAGGAGGTGTACTTTCACTACTTCTCCGCCTTCTAATTGGTTGATTTTCTTCACTTCTTTCTTCTACACTTTCCTCTACTTTTTCAGGTATTCTCTGTTCCGTTATGTCAGTATTATCTTCTAATTTTACAACTGGAGTTGCATTTGTTGCTTCTTCTGGTACTGGTTCACTTGTTCTAGGTTCTGTTGGTTCAGTAGGTTCTAATTCCATGTCCTCTACTTCCGTTTTAGAATCTTTACTAAGCCGTACAGGCTTCTCTAACTTTCTTTTTCTGCGTTGCTTAGTATTATCATTAGAATCATCATTACTGAATGCTGGAGATACAACCTCATCTTCCCTATTTGGAGATTTAGACTTTTGTCTATCAGGAGACATACTTTTAACACTTGATGTATCTTTCTCTTCTACTGGCATTACAATAACAGATCCAATATTTTCTGCACTGCCAAGCTTTTTATTTCCTCCTTCTAATTTCTCTAAAAGAGAATCCACACCCTTCTTACCTCTTTTTGGTAAATTCTTAGGTGATCTTACATTCGTTTCTTCAATTTTCCGATCTCGTTCTGAAGACGATTCTCTTTTTGGACTATCAGTTACATCTTTGTCCATTCTAGATGTAAGATTCACAATAACAGGCAAAACATTTCTTGGCACTTGTGCAATAACACTTAATGTATCTTTAGTTTTTGTAACTTCAGGCTCTTTTTTCTCTGAAATTACCCTCTCAATTGTTACACTAGGTGGTAAATTTATAACTTTTTGCGTGAAATTATCTACACTCATTTCTTTAATCTTATCATGAAGATTTGCCACACCTTTTAAATTGCTTTCAAAATTTTTTACTGTTATTTTAGGTGTTGTAACTTCTTTAGTTGAGAGTGAAACTGGTTCACTAACAGAATTAGGTGTTGGAACTGATGAACTAATTCCACTATCCGATGAAGTTTCTCCATTCAAAGGTATTGGGGGAGAAATTATATTTCCATTTCTACTACCCTTATCTACACTTCTTGCAGTCAAACTTATTGGGATATCTTGAGGTATTCGAGAATAATTTTCAGGAATAATTTCAGATGTAGAAGATAAATCTAATGTACTTTGTGAACCTGGTGAATTTCTATACTGACTTTGATTCTGCCTATTATCTACTAGCATTTGTAAACTAAACAAAGGATTTCCGGGTGTATTGGCTGGAGTAACAGTTTTCGATGGAACCGTCGGTGTATGCCATGTTGGAGGTGCTTGTGTATGTGCAAGTTGTGGTGTAAGTTGTGATGTTAAATGAGATGCTCTAGCCATAGATGGATGTGTATAAAATCCAGCTGGACTTAATGCAGCACCTGACAAAGCTGTTGGATGAATATTCAGGCCTGAAACTATTAAAATTACTTTCAGTATGTGATATTTATTGCTTCATATTTGGAGTATTAATAACACTTACAAAAAGATTTTTAAAACATTACCTTGACCTTGTGTCATTGTAAGGTGATTCCAAACTGTCTGAGGTGGAGGGGTACCAACCGGAGGTCGGCTATGACCTGGATATTGTCCTGACATTTCGAAATTCTCCCAATTACTTAATGTTGGTTTCCAAGTACTTGTAAAATATGTGTACTTTGACTTATTTGTCTGTTCCTCTGAACAAAATTCACTTTTAATATCTGTATCTTTGACATTCAGATGTGAATGTGTAAAAAACAGATCAGAATTTTTTTTCTCACATAGAAGTAATGAAGTTTTAGCACACAATTGTTTATCATGAGCAAGAACACTTTCTCGCTCTAAGTATTTGTTTGATATAAAATTTGAGTGTGCTTCTAAATTTTTACATAATTTGTGTCTTGGAGCTTTAAGTAACACTTTATCTGATTTTAAATTATGAGACAAATCATCTAGATCTGAGAATTTCAATAAACCATAATCTATTTCCTTGTACTTTATGTTGCAGCAATTTTCTATGTTACAGGAATAATTTGCGTGATCCAAAATGGTAGAGTCCTTTAAAGATGTCTTTATGTGTGATAAATTGTACAGCTTCTTTTTATCTTCACTTTGTTTATTGCAATAGCTTTTATTATTTTCCAAGTTTTTTGCTAAATTAAGTGGTTTGTCTTCTTCAGAAACATATAAAAGGTTACAAGTATTTTTATAGTGTTCCAAAACTTTAGACAAAG
Source organism: Habropoda laboriosa (assembly GCF_001263275.1). NCBI lineage: Eukaryota > Metazoa > Arthropoda > Insecta > Hymenoptera > Apidae > Habropoda > Habropoda laboriosa. The sequence continues at coordinate 5,085,318 of NW_017100242.1, forward strand.
CTTTGTATTGTATAATATTTTGTGTGTTCAGTTGTTCTGACAAGCAAGAGAAACAATCAATAACTTTATGATGATGAATTTCCTCTTTTGTTTTGTCCAAATTGTCAGTTTTATGTTTGCAGAATGAATAGGTAGCTGTGGTTTTGTTAGTACTGAATAAATTAGGTGTTTTTATTTCACTATCGTCACTGTGACAGGTACTATAACTTTCTGTGCGATTTTTAAGCACAAGTTCTGAGAATTCTGATAAGCATTTATCAACTGTTTCCTTCTGTATATCAGAATTTGATGCTTTGTTGTTGTTTATTGGTTGTAAGAAGTTTATAAATTGATTAACATATGTTGAGTTTAAATCTGATACATTTATATTTTCTTCTTTGTGACATAAACCATATATATCTGACACACCACCATGTGCTACCAATTCTTGTATGTAATCCCACTGCATGAAATTATTTGATAGCGCCCATTTTGGCGCAACTCCAAGTATGAATGGCCCTGCAAATGAAAATTTTAATTGGAAACTGAGTACAATTATGGTTTCTGATTTTATAATCAGTAGTTTAAGGTTTTAGTTAAAATATAATCTAATTTAAAGATTTAAATGAACACAAAAGCTAATATTGCATTAAAATACAAACATTTTAAATAATTTTCTTTCCTGCAATAAATTATATGTGAAAGAGGTGCCAAAAATTATGTTTACCATTACTGGGAACAGCCCATGTGTTTTGACAAGTTATACCATAATACTAATTTAAAATATTTACGCTTTGTGCATTAATATGATATATATTTTGATGAAATGGATGTTTATTCAATAAGTAATGTAAATTGGAAGTTTTGTTTCTTACTTCTTGTAATATGTGATTACAAGTGTTTTCAGCTTCTGAAATTATTATAAGAGAACATGTAAACAATATAATAGTTTTTTGAAATAGTAACTGCATATTTAATTGTTATATATTATTGTACTAGATGTTAAATTAGTAATTAGGACAAAAGTCAATTTTAATTGTCATTAATGTTGCTCTAATAACTAATTTGGATGATAATGATAATAAACAAGAATATGTACAAAATATTATCAATAATAAATATTCAAATATATAACTTTGTAACACTTCATAAAAATATATATGAATCTACAACTTATACTTGTAAGATGCAAAAAAATTACTTAAGCATTAAATTATTTGATTTTAAACTAAAACTTTTTAATATCTTCTATTTTAAAATGTTTCTATATGATTTATACATTTTACAAAGCGCAAATCCTTTTTACAATGAAGCTAATAGTTACACTGTTTACATTTCCAAATGGTGCTTGTCATACACTTTTACAATTCTCAAATATTATGAAAATAATATTACATTATTGATGGTTTTACTGCATTTGCAACATTTTTACTACAGCATTGCTTCATATCATAATTCCAATTTCAAAAATTTATGAAAACAGTTTAAAGGGTGAAAAATGTTTTTACTTTTCCAAAAGCAATATAATTCTAGCACATAATTGAAAGAACCCCTTCACAATGTTTAAACAAGGTATGTAAAACTTCTAAAACACAAAACATTCGAAGTCCGTGGCGATTTACGAGTGCGAATGAGAAAAATATCACAGTATTTGTCAGAGTGTCAATGTTGGTACATTCAAGAATTTTAAAAGCACTAAGCTTCGTTTATTTTGAAAATTTTTCATTGTAAATTTAATGCTATAGCTTTTAAAGGAACTGTCACACCGGGAAAAAATTCTAACGGTTTCCACACAAGCACGATGTAAGAAATAACACTGTATTTCATAGCCGATGTTATCCACGAGGGGAGCAGTGGGCATGCGAGTGGTTACACTGTGTATCTCGCTTTCCTCAACCAACAGCGTGATAGCAGGACAGAGTTCGCGTGCTTTTTCGTGAATTCCGATGGCATAGAGTGTGCGTACATGTACCGCACCAGAGCACGCAGATCCACGAAGAAAGCACGTTAACCAAGCCACGCATATACACCCATAGAAAATCCACACGGGCGCGCGTATGCATACATATATCAATGACGTGCGTTCGCGCGTGCACACACCTAGGCACACACAACGTGCAAAGCGTGAAAAGAAGACGTCTAACCCCGTGAAACTGCACGCACACACAACAATGAAACAACGAACAGGGATATAGTTCCCGCACCTCGACAGTATTGTCGATAACGCGCGAGCCGCGTGTGCCGACACGCGGAACAACGTGCACTTATTCAAAAATTGCAAGTTGTGTGATCTCTATTTGACGCCCTAATATCTCACTCCCGGAACACTTGAACAATTGAACTTTTCACTTCAGACAACAGGATCTAGGATCGACAGATTGCATGGTGCGCGAGACAGACGCGTTACATTGTACCGGCACGCATGTACGCACGTACCATGCACAATTCAGGCAGCGCACACAACACCAACACCCCGACAAGACGTACGACACGGACATGGGTGCCTCTTTCTTTCGTGTAAATCGATGGGCACACTCGATTTCACTGGCTTTTCCCGGTGAGCCTTTAATTGCGAAACATGCCACTGACGGTCGTTATGGTTTTAACATAGTCACGGGATTACCATGGGATACGCACCTTCCGCACAGGGCCCTTGCCAGGGGCTGGCGAATTTACGATTTTCGGTCAAAAAATCGTCGGGGCATCAACCAAAGCAGAATTTCAACAATGGTGGCTGCTAGCGAGCGAGCCGCATGCAATGCTGACACCTCGCGGTAGCGACGCGAATTACGTTTCTATCTTATTCCCTCTTTTATTAGCCCTTCTCACTCATGTATTTGCAATCATACATTCTCCCTTATATGCGTATCTCTTTTTTTCACAAATTGTTACTACTATTTTTCCATATAATAATTAAAACGTTTAACAATTTAATTTCAATGCAGAAAGTATTGTTTGTTAAAACTTTTTCAAATACAGAATACTATAAAATGCATTATAATATACAGAAGGTGGATCACATAGTAACATACAAGATAGATATACGTATCTTTAATTTTGTTTGTTAAATTCCAAGTTATAAAATATATCGTACTATTAATAATGGCATTAACAATATCTAAACCAAACATATTTAATTATTTTATAACATAATACGTGTAAGTAAAACTTTGCTCATCCGTTTAACAACATTCTTTGTGATTATTTATAAATCCATGTTTAAAATATAATTAAAACTTAGAATACTACTTCTTCACTAAAAATCATATTTAGAATACTATAACTATTGTTAATATGAATCGCGCTTGAAAACTCAAGGCAACCCTTAACACCACCTACATTTCTGATCTATACCTATAAGATTTTCTTTCATTAGAATTCTGCCCATATATTCGATACACTATGTAGGAGCGCGATTGCATATTTTATTCGAGAAACTAAGCATTTTACGGTAATTATTATCAACGTAAATTCATATTTTATGTATTGCATTCCTTTCTCCTAATGTAACATAAATTCTTTTTAAGAATTGAATATTTATTCCTACGAACTATTTTACTATTTCTATTTTTTTCTTTCATTTTTCTAAATTCATTATTTTTATTTCCCTAACACTAAAAAAATTATTTATTTAAA